>NW_007737421.1:2225-32919 GCF_000696425.1 Galeopterus variegatus | reverse complement strand
CTCTGTTTTTATTTTGCATACTTTGTATCTCAAGATTTTGATTTTTATTTAGTGTTCCACCAAAGTACAAAAATGTAAGTCATGTGTGTTTTAGGATGCCACAGAGGAATAGTTGTCATCCAAGCTTTTAGTGGTTGCCTATTACCAAAATTTGAAGAGACCTGGGCATGAATGGATAACAAGATATGTGAAGAAAAACTTTGTTATTTCCTGGGGTTTTGTCCTCAAGCTCCAGTGTGGAGCCTGAGCTTGAGTAAGGTATACTATAGCATGTAGAACTGTGAGGACCCTTGGACTGAGACTAGACAGGCATTTCCAATAGGCTTTACTCTCTTTCCAACATGTATTTCAATGGGGATGAGGAGGTGGGTGCAGGAAGTACCTATTTATGTGTGGTCCATGATTTCATGCAACCTCTACATGCATAAAAAACTGAAATAGAACCTGCCCTGATTCGGCTCAGAGGCTAAATGTTTTTTCCCCCTCAACTCTAAAGCTCCACCCTCTAACACTGTAATATGGTTAAAGATAACTTAATGCCTCCTCAACAGAACTACTTGTCCCTAGGGACAGAATGAAAAAGAAAGCAATAGTTTCCAAGTTACTTTATTTTTGAATCAATAGGCATATTGTATAGTGGTGGGAACCTTTTATCAAGGGGTACATGCATAAAAAACTGAAATAGAACCTGCCCTGATTCGGCTCAGAGGCTAAATGTTTTTTTCCCCTCAACTCTAAAGCTCCACCCTCTAACACTGTAATATGGTTAAAGATAACTTAATGCCTCCTCAACAGAACTACTTGTCCCTAGGGATAGAATGAAAAAGAAAGCAATAGTTTCCAAGTTACTTTATTTTTGAATCAATAGGCATATTGTATAGTGGTGGGAACCTTTTATCAAGGGTAGTAAGCAAGCTTTTGAAAAGAGAGGCACCTGTTAAAAGAGACAAAAGTGACTTAAATGCTGCAAAGTTAATATTTTGACTTAATTTCCCCAAATGATAAACCATTTTAAACAATACTTTAATGCCACTTAACAAAATCAGCATAGAAATTTGAGCAAGAGCATAAATAAAACACAACACCAGTAACCAAAAGGTCCGGATTGCTGACTTGACTTTTCTTGTCTTTTAAAAAAAAAATTTAATATTTTAAACCACTCATTTATGATCTTTGGTTCCTTAAGTGATCTGCATAGGTCTATAGCTATGCTTTTATAGATTTGATATCAAAATAATTGAAGATAATCTTTGCAACTGAAAGACACTGGGCATTATTCTCTACGTTCTGAACAATACTCCACATTGCTCTAGTGATAACTTCTGGCTATACCACATAGAATTTTACTAACAATTTCAGATAGGGAAAGATTCCAATTTTTTAAAAATATAATGTTAGCAAAATATAACATAAAAGCTTAGATGTTACAGGAATCCATGAATTACATTTGTAAGTTTAGTACACAAATTATTTATGGCTACTTTGGCACAAGTTTATTTAATTTCTTGCTAAGATCAAATTAGGTGCTTATGGGGTACTAAAATGGAAAACGTCCAATTTTATTGAATCATTTTTAAATTACAGAAACAGGAATAATGATAAAAATAAAATCTAACATGAAATTAAAATAAGCAACAGCTAGAGGCTGTTTAGATTGTAATCAGCAGAAATTAAATCTGTCTAGTTTAATGAATATATTGAGAAAATAGTGGGATATCTTAAAGAATGAAAATAGAGTTGAATAATTAAGACTCAGGAAGTAAGAGAACCGAAGATGTTTTGAGGACCCCAAAAACATGAACTTAAGGACTACTGTAGAATGCTGCTATCTCTGAGACTCATCTCTGAGGAAATCAAGGGTAGTAGGTATTTATTACTGTATAACAAACACCATAAAACCTAGAGGGTTAGAACAAGATCATTTATTTCTCACAATTTCTGTGAGTTAGAAATCTATGCATGTCTTATCTAGGCCCTTTGCTTCAGGAATCTGTAGTTATCTCAAGGCTCAACTAGGGAAAATCCACCGCCAAGCTCATTAGCATGATTGTTGGATTCAGTCTCTTGTTGGATTGAGGGCTTCTGTTCTCACTCAGTGTTGGCCAGAAGCTACCCTCCGTTCCTTGCCACATAGTTCTCTCTAACACAACAGCTTGCTTCATAAAAGTGCACAAGGGGAGAAAGCAATAGAAAGAGTATCAGCAAGACAGCAGTCATAGTTTTTTGGTACCTGATCACAGAAGTGGCATCTCATCACTCCGTTACTTTTGCCCTATTCTGTTCGTTAGAAGCAAGTCACTAGGTCCAGCCACACTCAAGGGAAGCAGATGACACAATGGCATGAATAACAGGAAGGAGGATCATTGGAGGCCATAAAAGATGCTACCTACCATATGAAGTCTCTGTTTTGCTTCATTCAAAGTTTCAGACTCTTTGGTGAAAAAAATTGAGAACTCTTAGGTCAGTTGTTTATCCCTTGATCAATGAATTATATGGGTTGAGGAGGAACAGCATGAAAAGAAAAAAATACTTCAAGTCAGAGCTAAAACTTGTATATCAGGGCCCATTTCTAGAGAGAAAGAGACTAGCATGAGTTGGGTAGAAGATGAGTCTACTGCCTGTGTCTAGAATGATATATGATGGCTAAAGTAATTTTAGAGCCTAATGTTAAAGGGCATTTTTCCAAATATTATCATATCATATTAATTTCTTTCTTTAAACACAAATTTAATGCTTGTGACTAGTGTTTATTAGAGTGGTCATTTTAAATAAGATTATTTTCCTACATTATTTTTTGAGGATCAAAAATTTCATACGAGTTGATTCCAATACAAATAAAAGTAGCAGTGAGAGCTATAATTCTTACTTCCTATTTTGCTGAGGTCAAAATGGAGATAGGGAGTGTGGCAGGGGAGAGTCCAACCTATTGTCAAATGAGGATTTACAATTTTCTTTCACACTTAATTCTAGAGTTGAACATTTTTGAAGGCCACGGTACCTAATTTAATTCTTTTCTGTGTCATTTAGGTAAATATTTTTCTGCTGTAAGCAGAGTCAATATTTTATAAATGTTACAATAAAATACAAACATAGGTTGTAAATATGTCATAGAAAGCATCCTTTTTATTAGATTAGCTGGATCTTAAAGTCCAAGAAATATTTCGAAATTGATACTGGCAATACATATTTTCTTACCATAGAATTTATAAAAATTTTGGGCTAGTGTTACAAAACACACAAATACGTTTCAAGGCACAGGCTATTTTGAGAGTTTATGTGTCTTAAATATGATAGAGATGCTAGGGTGTGGATAATCAGCTATAGTTGGCAGTGTTGTATCCCAATATCACTTAGCTCAAACAACACAGAAACAAAGAGTTGAACATCCGGCTACCAGACACCTAAATTAAAGACCAGACAGTTCACCCTACACCAATGACTTTTACCTGATTAGATCTTGCCTTTTATCTTTGCATTTTATTACTGCACATAAAAAACTCTTTCAATTAGTGGAGATGGTTGCATGTTGATTTGTTCTTTTTAATTATTCTGAATGTAGACTCACTAGACAGTAAAAAAGTTCCATACTAATTTAAAATCAAGGATTATGTATGTTTCTAAAATGTTAAGGCACAGGCAAATAGGACTTATTGGGGATATTAGAAAAAAAGCAATTTTTTCCCTTTCCCCTATTACCTGTTCAAACTCTCTTTGTGAGGTTAATTCTGCCCTTATCTCTCACTTAAATCCCAGATTGGCTCCATAGCTTTCCTCATTTCTTATTTAGCAAAAATGCACTTCAGTTTCCTTACTCCTCCAAACAGTCTCAGTTCAATAATGACATATTCATTCGAGGGAATAATGAAAACTTTAATTTTCTAGATTATTAACTCACATTATACCCGCCCCCCGACACACACAAAGGAATAAATTTTAAATGCTTGAGATCTAATTGCTAAGAAAACAAAACAAATGTGGTGAGACAGCCAGCTAAACACCACAGATACATGCTCCTAGTACACAGACTGGAATTGTTCCTGACTTGAGGCAGGCAGCCAGGGACTACATGTCCTAGCCTTCCTGCCTCTAGTCATGTGAACAAATTCTGACCCATGAAGGGTGAGCAAAATGTATATACTCTGCTTCCAGTACTGGACCAAGTAACACACCAAAGTACTCACTCTTTATTTTCCCATCTGTGGGCTGAATGTCAACCCTCAGGGCAGCCTTGGAAGCCACATGTTGAATCTAGATGATGGGTATTTGGATGTTCATTGCAATATTTTAAAAACTTCTTTCTTTATTTCATTTTTTTAAAAATAGTACAAAGTTGCAAAAAATAAAATAAAATAAGTGGAGAAAGGAAACAATCTGGCCCTTATTCAAATTGAAAGCATCATGTGGAACAAAAATATAGCATTTCATCTCATCCACCTGGGCCTGATTTGGGATGGCTGTGTTCAGTGGGAAAGCAGCCATGCCCAGCTCTTTCTGTTTCCTTAACTTACACTTTTATTCCTTTTCTCCCATATTGCTAGCCATGGTTTTTGACATGTCTAAGGTTCATGTGGAAACAATGTCTTTCTCAACTGGCTATATCCTAAGTTGTTACCAAATTCTATATGATGGTAGGATAAGGACTACTTTTTATTTTTAAAATGTTGTGTGTGTTCTTAGCAAGCCCACCAATATCTGGGGACCTCTTGTATATAGTTTCCTTTCAGATGAAGTCTCATCTCCCTACAAGATGCATGTTTAAACATGCTTCTAAGGTAAATTTATGGCAGTGTTTTCACTAGTAATCTATATCTGGTGCACTGAAACCTGCTCCTTAGACTCTAATTTCAGCAGGAGTAAACCTACTTCCTAACTAAATCCCCCCTCTCTGATGCCATGGGTTAATTTTGACAGCCTCTCGTCTTTTAGACTTCTCAGGTGGGAGTCATGTATAGCCCACTGTGTCCTCCAAATCCCTGGGGTCATATATAAATCTCACTCGGTATTTACTTGAATCTGCTATGAGTAAGCTTCAGCTGAAGTGTGAGCAGCTGCCACCCCTCTCCATAGGAGTAGAGACTCATGGCACACAGTAGAAAATTATCTCCAGTGAAATTCTTTTTGTGAATTCAACCTACCTTTGTTTCTCTAGTTTTTCTCCCTTTTCAATGTTCTTTTTGATGTGAAAAATGGATATACCCACACTTTATTATATGTGGGGTAAAATACCTCCTGCTGGGAGTAGGAAACAAAACTATAAACTTTAGAAAAAAATGACCAAGTTCTACTAAAATTTCTAAAGTTCCAACAGTACAAAACTCTAAATAGCACTGGAGTACAGTTTCAGACACTTTCTCAATCTAGGAGAAACAAAACTCCAGTAGGGAAGGAAAAAAAACCTTAAAAAAGATAAGCTCACTGTAACAAGATAAATAACTGTAAGTGAGGAATCGTAGGAAATATAACAACCTGATTAAAATATAACAAAACACTCTAAAAGTAAACATAAGATTTAAAATTAAAAATAATAAACTTAAAGCAAAAGTATGAATAAAAGCCATGTGAAAAATCAGGACAACATTAAAAAATAAAAAGGTAGATTTGAAAAAAAAATGCAAAATCTAAGAGAGAAAAGTATAAATTTAGTGAAATAAAATCAAAGAAATAAAATCGATCTTATTCTAATGAAAAAAAATAGTTATATATGAGTAGACACCAACCACATACAGTAGAATAGACACTGATAAAGAATTTAGGGACTGAAACATAGATCTAAGTAAATCACCCAGAAAGCAGAATAAAGAGTAAAAATGGGAGAATAGATAGCAAACAAAGACAACCCACACCACTAGAAAAAGGTACTTACAGTGTGTGTAAACAGTAAATACTCTTACTCTTCCTCTCTTTCTTTCTCCACACACACGTGCGTGCACACGCACATTTTATAAGTACATAAAAAATGCAATTGAATGACATCTAACATAAAGTCACAATCCATTGTTTACTGACATTATATCCCATGATTGTCTTGTTAAGAAGATATACAGCTAAAATATTCTTTCATCATGTAACATTTAAGCTTCTTTAGTTTTGATGGACAAATCTGACTTCTACCTAGGGGTCCCCACCTATGTTCCAGAGCCGGAGAATAACCTGAGCACCACTCCCTACCAAAAAATTTGAAAATCTTTGAGGGGAACCTCTATTTAACCATATTACTAAAAAAGAATGTTCAAGAACATCCTGGGGTATTTCTCAACTCCTTGTCCCAATGTTCAATTTTAATTTTCTAATTCAATGTAATAATCAATTTTGTGCACACTATTTGCCAGATATTCTGCTAGGTGATGGATTAAGTGACCTTAATTACACTGAAGAAAAGCATGCAAGATCACAGCAGAAAACTGAGCTAATCATCACCCTATCAGCCTCCATGCCCCTCATTTTTAGCTAAATTTTGTTCCCCTAATATGTTCAGGGAAGCAATTCCAATGCTGGGATGTGCTTTAGTTCCAATGCTTTTCTGTCTTCCAAGGTTGCATTGGACAAATATCTCTTTCTACTTTGCCCTTTAGTGTATCCTTCTTCTCCCAGGACCTAGTGTACTTTTTCCCCTCTCAGTCTGCTCATGAAATCTAAAGTGTTTTATCCTATTTCTGGGTTTTTGCTTTTTTGAAAATAGTTATATTTAATTTGTAAATAGTTCTATATTAGAAGAGAATACCACCACCCCTTTTAAAAAAAGAATCTGAATTAGATTTAAAATTTCTGCCACACTGAAACAAGTTGTGTTTCAGATAACACTGACTATCCAAAAGCAGTGTGGTTAATTCTTAGGTGCCACACTAACTTGTTCCATGATAAACTTATTTTTGTTCCATACTCTTATCATTGTTGGTGTTTTTGTTTTGTTTTGTTTTGTTTTCTGCTGGCCATTATGGGGATCTGGACCCTTGACCTTGGTGTTACAAGGCTCTAACCACATTGTTGGTGCCTTGCCACCACTGTTGGCCAAGAGACCTCATGACATAATCGTCATCATGTGATCCTGTGTGAATTTGGTCAATTCTGTTCTCATTGTCATCACGTCAACTGAAATTATGTGTTTAATTGCTACCATTTATGTTGAGTTAGATTGCTTTTTCATAATGTCTTCAAAAAGATTGTTATAATTTACCACTGAGATAAAACATGAATAGTATAAAAGGGCTGGAGGAGGTATTGTAGAACCTTTCTAGCACTTATGAGAGGTAAATTAACACCAATTGCTAAACATAGAAACTGGATAAATTTCAATATTCATTTAGAAATTAATTTTATGATGCTGTCCTAAGTATTAAAATACAGGTTATACTTAAATCATTCAAAGTTTGGCATGTTCACACATGTGCACAAAGTATTTGATAGATATTTACACACTGGGAGACACAATTATGGTCTGACTTTGGAGTTTTGGCAGATCTGGGTTCAAATTCTGGCAAGTTTCCCTACTAGCTTTTTTTGGGTGCGTGTGATCCGAACCCTCGGGCGGGAGCGCCGCCGCGCTTCCCAAGCGGCGCACTATCCAGTGCGCCACCGGGCCGGCCCATAATAATATTCTAAGTGGAAAAAAAATCTAAAATTACTCTTTCAATGACTATCAAATAAATATTCGAAGTAGGAAAAAAGTCAAGTATAGTTTCAATGGCAGGAGATTTGTTTTCCCTTAGTGGTAAATAATATTGTGTTTCATACTCACTATTGTTGGAAAAGGCATTGTGCCCAGCAGAAGACTACACTTCCAGCTTTGCTTACAGATTGATGTGGCCGTGTAACTTAGTTCCATGCATGAGATAGAAGTCACTGGATTGAGATGTTGAAATAATAAAAGAAAGGAAGAAAAAAAGAAAGAAAAAATCTTTAAATAGGACAAATTAACTGGCAGGTGTGGTCTTCATTCTTCCTCCTTGGAATGAGAACGTAAGACCATGTGAATCTGAATACATGATCAAGATGACAGAGATATGAGAGCAGCCTGAGTATTTTAGGACTTTGTAGAGATGAGATACTAGCCTTGGACTTCCTACCTCCAAACTCCTTGGTGCATGAGAAAAATAAAACCCCTACTTTTTACTATTTTTCAAGTATCTATAACTTACAGCTAATCACAAATTTTAACTCTACACATACATTGAAATGTACGACATGAAGTTTATGAAGCCTCAGATAGCTCTCTAATGAAATTTTTCAGAATAACCTAGTAATAATAGTTTACCAGGATGTTTTGCTCTGTCTTTGTAAAATTTATATAAGTTGTCTTAGTCCATTTGTACTGCTATAATCTGAGACTAAGTAAATTATAAAGAACAGAAATTTATTTCTCAATTTATTTCTCACAGTTCTGGAGGCTAGGAAGTCCAAGATCAAGGTGCTGGCAAGGTTGGTGTCTAGTGAGGGTTGATCTCTGCTTCCAAGATGTACCTTGTTACTTCACCCTCTGGAGGAGATGAACACTGTGTCCTTACATGGCAGAAGGAATGGAAGGAAAAGAAATGGACTTTCCTCCTCAAGCCCTTTTATAAGATGCTACTCCCACCTATGAGTGCTCTGCCCTCAGGACTTCAGTCACCTTCTAAATGCCCTACTTCTTAACACTGTCCAATTCATGATTAAGTTTCAACACACATTTTGGGGGATATTCAGACCATAGCACAAATAATACATGATCATGGTATTAGGATATGTATATGGGTAAATTGAAAATAAATTATTGTCATCTAAATTTCCATCATTTGGAGATAACTAATTGACATTTTCTAATGTAAATAGTAAATATAAAAATAAATAGATATTAGATTCAAACTTTTACATGACAAACCCTCAGCCAGTATCACAATAATTGAACAAATTGGAGGCTTTTTGTCTATGATCTGGAACAAGACAAGGATGCCCACTTTCTCCACTCTTATATAACATAGTACTGGAAGTTCTAGCCAGAACAATAAGGCAGGAGAAAGAAATAAAGGGCATCCACATCAGGAAAGAAGAAGTCAAACTATCCCTATTTTTAGATGACATGATCATATTCTTAAAAAACCAAAAGATTTCACCAAAAAACTACTAGAACTGATAAATAATGAATTCAGTGTAGTGGTGGGATATAAAACCAACACACAAAAATTAATAGCCTTCCTATAAGTCAATAACAAAGTATCTCAAGAAGAAATCAAGAAAGTAATCCCATTCATAATGATGATCACCCCCCAAAAAAGAAATATCTAAGAGTAAATTTAGCCAAGGAGATGAAAGACATCTACAATGAAAACTTATAAAACATTAAAGAAAAAAATTTAAGAGAACACAAATAAATAGAAAACTATCCCATGCTCGTGGGTTGGAAGAATTAACATCTTCAAAATGTTCATATTACTCAAAGCATCTACACATTCCATGCAGTCTATCAAAATACCAATGACATTCTTCAAAGAAATAGAAAAAAAAGATCTAAAAATTTGTATGGAAGACCCCATATAGCTAAAGCAATCTTGAACAACAACAACAAAAAAAAACAAATTTGGAAGTATCACACTTCTTGACTTCAAAATATACTATAAAGCTATAGCAACCAAAACAGCATGGTATTGCATTATAATAGACAAATAGACCAATGGAACAGAATAGAGAGCACAGAAATAAACCAAGCACTTAAAGCCAACTAATCTTTTTTTTTTTCCTTTTTGTCTTTTTTTGTGACCGGCAATGGACTGCAACCCTCAGTGTCGCGCCCGTACCGGACCGGGATCGGCAACGGGATCGCAACCCTCGGTGTTGCGCCTGCACCTCACTCAGCCAGTGAGCGGGAACCGGTCTGTATGTGGGATCCGAACCCTCGGCGGGAGCGCCATCACGCTCCCAAGCAGTGCACTGTAGCAGTGCGCCACCGGGCCGGCCATAAAGCCAACTAATTTTTAATAAAGGTGCCAAGAAAAATACAGTGGGGAAAGGACAGCCTCTTCAATAAATGGTGCTGGGAAGACTGGCTATCCACATACAGAAGACTGAAACTAGACATGTATGTCTCACCATACCCCCAAATCAACTCAAAATGAATCAAAGATCTAAATTTAAGACCTGAAATTATGAAACTACTAGAAGAAAACTTAGGGGAAATGCTACATGAAATGAGAGTGGGCTGCACTTTGCAAAACAAGACTACAAAGGCACAGGCAACTAAAGCAAAAATACACAAATGGGATTACATCAAACTAAAATGCTTCTGCACAGCAAGGGACACTATCAACAAAGTGAAGAGACAACTTACAGAATGGGGAAAAGTATTTGCAAACTACACATCAAATGAGGGACTACACATCAAATGAGGGGCCAATATCCCAAATATGTAAGGAAGTCAAACTACTCAACAGTAAAAAACAAGACATATTCCACTAAGTGTGGGAAACTACTCAACAGTAAAAAACAAAACAAAACAAACAAACAAAAAATCAATTAAAAAAAAATGGGCAAAGTACCTAAACAGACATTTCCAAAAGAAGACATACAAATGGCCACCAAGCACATAAAAAAATGCTCAAAATCACTAATCATCAGAGAAATGCAAATCAAAACCACAATGAGATATAATTTTACCCCAGTTAGAATGGCTGTTATCAACAAGACATAAAATAGCAAATACTGGCGAGGATGTGGAGAAAATGGAACACTTCTACATTGTTGGTGGGAATGTAAATTGGTACAGCCAATTGCACCAATTGTAGAAAACAGTATGGAGATTCCTCAGAGAACTAAAAATAGACCCACCTTGCAATACAGCTATCCCACTACTGGGTATATATCCAAAGGAAATGGAATCGATATATCAAAAAGACACCCGCATTCCTATGTTCATTGCAATGCTATTCACAATAGCCAAGAGATGAAATCAACCTAAATGCCCATAAATGGATGAATGGATAAAAAACTGTGGCATACATAACATACAATACTATTCAGCTATAAAAAGAGACGATATCATATCATTTGCAGCAACACAGATGGAACTGGAAACCATTATGTTAAATGAAGTCAGTCAGGCACAGAAAGACAAATACCACATGATCTCACTCATATGTGGAACTTTAAAAAAAAAAAAAAAAGGTCTAACAGAAATAGAGAGTAGAATAACGGTTACCAGGGCCTCAGAAGGGAGGGCATGGAAGGGTGGGAAAAATGGTTGACTAAGGGCACAAAACTATGCTATCTACCCTAAATGAATATTGTGTGTTATATGCATATATTGAAACAACACATTGTACCCCACAAAAATAAATATAAAGTTGAAAACGAAGTTTACAAATATGGATCAAAGTATACATGCTGTAGTTAAAGTAAATGATGTAATGGTGTTTATTACATTATTGTACTATTGTACATTGTGCTATCCTTTCCATTTTTCTGTAGGTTTAAAGTTTTTCAACTTTGAGATTATGTATACCTCTATAGAGTTAAATATAAAACAAACACATGTATACATACATATATGCATATATGTGTGCATATATTACGTATATGTATTCTTATATTTTCCAGAGTATTTGATTGACAAACGCCATATTTGGAGAAACTTAGGGACTTCCTTTAATGCTTCATTTGGCAAACTCAGGGCTCTAGCACTGAAAACCAAGTGTCTGGGTCTTTATTACACTGAACCTAGTCACATAACTAACTTCACACAGAGACTTGAAGGAATTCTTTCATTTATTATTTTCCCCCTGTTCTAGAAACACCATTCCTCAAACATAAACCTACTGCTCAGTTTGAAAACTGAAACGGAAATGGTGACAACCCGGAGGTCTGCTATACACAGGAATAATTAGAATCCTTTGAATTTCCACGAAAAAAGGGAAATTGCTGTATTGAGACAGAATTATCAGAAAGTTTCTGCTCTCAAGCATGTTCAAATTTGATAAGTGAAATGGCTTTCAACATGTTGTTCCGCAATCCCATAGTAAAGTGCTAATGAGCTAGTCGCCATAACTGATTACAAGTCAGTTCTAGCAAGGGATGTAATTAAAGTCTCAGATGTTTCGATTTTCACGAATAGAAGTTTGTTCTCCCTTGGTGCTTTTTATCCATACTCAGAGTTCTTGGCAATTATTAGCTCATTAGTCCTAGTGGATTTTTTAATTTAATTGTAAATTAGTAGACCCTACAGAGTTAAATATAAAACAAACAGAATGTTAATGGTCCATTTCATGAATATATATACAAGTGGCTCAACCTCTCTTATCTCAACATATACATTAATAATACCAGCGGTGTCTTTAACTGTCCTCTAAAGCACCATTCCATGAACCTCACGTCCTAGTACTGCACAGAATTTGTCTCAACCTGATAACTACTTTCCTCTCTGGTATTTTATTTTTGTGCACAAGCATTCGAGTGTTTAGCTTTTGTAGTATTTCTACATACGTTCAATCTAATACTTTGGTATATTTTTGGTATATTAATATAGCAAAACCTCTCATATGCTATGAACAGTAAGTACAAGATTTTGATCAAGTACACTGATTACTGAGATATTACTGTAATTAATTACCAGAGTTCTTATATTATCTTCAGTTCCCATTGGCACTTTCAACCTGGAAAGGAAACCTGGCCATTTCCAATGTTTCTGGGGCCTGAGAAACATTTGGCCTTGTGCAGAAGAGGGAATATCAGAAGCAGTTGAAGAACTGAAAGAGGACAAAAATTTATCACATGGGTAAATGGAGAATCTGGATGCTCTTAAATTGAGAGAATGTTAGGAACTATACAGTTGACAACTTAAGTTTATTCGACCCAGCTTCCATTCATCCTCCCACTCTAACTTACCCCCTGATAATCACCCCTTTCCTCGCCCTGTCCCAGTGCTGTCATTTCACTACTGGTGTGGCGACCTATGCATGACTCAAGCCTGACCAGAGTCTTACCTGACCATGGTGGTGGACCCATGTATTAGTTTCCTGGTATTTCCCTCATGAAATACAACAAACTGGGGGCTTAAGCAGCAGAAATTTATTGTTTCACAGTCCTAACAGTTCCAAGATCAAGGGGCTGGCAGGGTTAGTTCCTTCTGGACACTGCAAAGGAGGACTTGTTCCGGGCTTCTCTGCTAGCTTCTGTTGGTTTCTTGGCAATCCTTAGGGTTCCTCAGCTTCCGCTGCATCTCCCTGATGTCTACTTTCATCTTTGCATTGTGTTCTCCCTGTCTGCCTGTCTCCAGGTGCCCCCCTTTTCACAAGAATACCAATGATATTGGATTAGAAACCCACCGTACTCCCATATGATCTCATCTTTAAATATAATCACAGTGACCCCATTTCCAAATAAGATCACAGTAACAAGTTCTGGGGATAGGACTTCAACGTGTGAATTTTGGGAGTGACACATTCAATCCATAACAGTCCAATATAAGTGCATAAGCCAGTCAACCTCAGTGAAGCTCAATTGTGAATTCTCAGAAATACTCAATATTTTTTCTCCACTGGACAAGGACATGCAGGGACTGGAGCTGCTGCAGTCTGGTTGGGGTGAGGGTGGGGATGGAGGTCTGCAGAAAGTGAATCTAACACTGTGGAAGCAGAGCCTAGAAATGGAGATAGAAAAGTCTGTTTGCTTATTCTTGAACCTGGGGTAAGGCTATATCTGAAGTCAGATCCTTCCTTGATTGTTCAGTTACAAGAGCTACAATATTCTCTTTTTTTCTTAAGCATGTGTAAGTATGACTTTCTACAACTTGCCACAAAAATAGTCATAATTAATATGATTAAAGAGTGAAATTAAGGATGGAGTGTCTATCTGAACTGAAAAAAAAAAGTGGGTTATGGAATAAATAATTTCTTTCCGCTTTTGTATTATTTTAGACTGGACTTAATTTGATAAGTTCCTGCACAGTAATACAGCACAGTAATAACTTAAAGAGCATCTCATATTTGTTTCTATGAAATATTGAATCCCTTCATACAACAGAAATACTTTACTCAAAGGCATAATTTTCTGTAACAACAAATCTCTCAGCAAAGGACCAAGCTACGTATTTCTGGATGCTAGATCCATGACTTGTTGGGGATAAAGGGACAACCAACCTAAGGGGAAGAGGATTAGCATAGAGCTAACAGAATCACAGGTCAAATGCAGAGTCAATGACCGTAGAAAAATGGTCTTCAATCCGAGACAATGTCTAAACGGTGGAATTAGAAATGAAGGTAAATACAAACGGAAAGCTGGTCTTGGGAATGGAATTGGAACTTGACTTTCAAAGTGCATAGTAGTGATGATAGTAGGTCAGGCATAGTAAGACCATCTTGGAGAAATATGTTTGAGAGTAGAGATGAAGAAGAGCAAGGCCTATCCTCCAGACACACAGCAGATAATGTCAGGCAAGTGTGTTGTGACAAGTTTTTCCACAAGTTCCACTGGCCATGAATCTTCAGAACTATGTAAGCACCCTCCACTCTACTTGTATGCCCTAGGAACCCAAGGGGCCTGGTGTAAAAACACCACGTAGTCTTCTTGTTGCCTCTAGTGGCATTGATAGTGAGGTGGCACCATTCACAGAGGAGACTTCTACCCAAAATCATCATGGAGGTGCCAGGGAACCCCACCACAATTTCCTGTTTGTTTGTTAGATGTGTACCATAGATTTGTGGATTGATTAGCTTCTCATTGGTTACAGGTGAAATGCAAAGTGATGTTCACTAGGAGCAGAAAGGGGAGGACCTGGATAGAGATCAGAAATTGACAGTACATGGAGCAGAGCAGGCAGTTGAAGTTATACAGAGATTTCCAATGTAATAATACACTAAGGACCATAACTTCATGTTATTTTTGGTAATTCAGAAACTCTGGACATATTTTAGTATGTAAATAAGAGTACTTTGCGTTGAGGCCTCACACCTGTAAATGGCAGACTCACCACAGAACAGCAGTCTCCTGATGCATGAATGACTGTATTGAACAACTTTTGTGCTTTGTCTCTGGTCTTCTTGGCCCACCTTTTAATCCAGCCAACGTTGTAGCAACAAGCTTCATAGAAATACATAATCTGAGAGCACCTCACTTCTGTCTGTCTGCATACATTTCATTTTGTGTTCCAGGTCTTCTCTGACATTGTGGAGTGGTATGTTTGTGGGAACCAGATGTCACTCGCACATGCACAAACTGGAGTGCCAGGGAGTAAACCAGCTGATGGGACAATCCTTGACTAAAGCCAGATGGGAGCTGATACACGGATGCCCTTTGCTTCTGTCCTCTGTGAACAATTTTCATGCACTTTCTACATTGCTCCTCAGAAAATCCCAGCAGAATTCAGCCATAGTGCCCACAGAAGTGGTCGCTCAAGAACACGCCTTGACTGGCTTTCCTTCTTTCCTTGTTTCACTCCCTGGTCCCTGACTCCTGTTCTCTGGGATTACTTTCCAAATTAAGTTACCTGCACTCAAACCCTTATCTCAGACTCTAAATTCTGGAGGGGACCCAGGCTACCAAAATTGTATTCTGGGTTATATGTTTTCCAGTTAGAATCTCATTGTGGTCCAAGGGACATACTTGTCACTGGTAAACCCCTAAATCTCTTCGCGTGGAGGCCACTAAAAAATGTTGCCAATGTTTGAGAAGCAGTGGATCACAAATCAAAGCTTGGAACTGAGAGTATCAAACCTTGTGATGTGGGTCCATATTTAAAATGTTACCAATTTTTTTCTGTGTAATATGTGCCCTGATCAGAAGCCACACAGTTCTGAACTGTTAGCATGGTTGTGATTGCTATGGATGTTAAAAAATTCTATCTCTAGATTGTCCTTAGGGTCCTCTAGAGTGAATTTTGTATGTCCTTTGTGAGCTATGGTTTATGTTAGAACAACCGAAACTCTCCAAATTTCATAATTGGCTAAATTTTTATGTAGAATAGCTTCTCGGAGTTTATGGAAGAAGTGATAGTAGGAAACATTTAAGTATTTGAATATTTTACTCCCTAACTTAGTTGCACACGGAAACCACCTGGAGAATTTTTTTTTTTTTTTTTTTTTTAAAGAATACAGACTCCTGGGATCCACCATCAAAATTTCTGGCTCTATGGATCTAGGCAAAGATCCTGAGAACTGTATTAAAAGTCCTCCCAAAGAATCTAATACACAGCCACATTAAGAAAACACTGATCTAATAATTCATGAAAGGGAATTTAAGAAAATGTATTTCATAAAACTATAAAGATTTCTACCATAGGGTTGGAAACTCAGGCATTATCTAAATCATATTTCCTTATCTTTGGGGGAGAAAAGTTCTCCTTATCTGCAAAGGAAAGTTTAGAATTTAATTGTCAAAATAGAAAGATCTAATTTCAAGTAGTTTGATCTGACTGAAAATTAACACTAGAGATCATTTTTTACATACTTACATTTATAGGCATCTATAGGCAGACCTGGTTTAAAAGAAATTACCTCTATGTGTAATATAATAGAAAGTATACTCAACTAATTAGCATTATCTGTACAATGAAGACTTTGACAATGGTAATTAAGTTGATTCTCCTTCTCAAATTTGTATGTTCTAAAGTATTCATCAACCACAAAATATTTCCTAACAGAATTGAGGATTAGATATGGTACTTGTTCTGCTCTTCAGAAACTACCTTAAGAAATGATTGCTCCTTTGCGCTGTGGTGTGTTAACAGCTGCTTGAGGCTGCTAAAAATCTCAAATGAATTCAGGCTCTTCGTTAGCAGAAGGGCACAGGCTCTTTGCTTCAAAACTTAAAACCAGTTTTTATTTCTGTATTTGGTTGGCTGTGCTTTTGTGAACAGAAAAAAAAGTGGTAGAAATAAATAACAAATAAAAATTTTAATAAGCAAGATTATGAATATATATTGGCCTCTCAATATAAATATGTTCTTTAGTTAAGGGATTTCCTGACATGATAAACTTAATTTAGGTAAAAAGAAGTTTTTATGAAGAAGAGGTTTTAATTTGTAGAATTTTAAGTCATGAATTGTGACTGTAGAGTTCTTTTGCTTCTCTGTGGCAGAAATGTACAGTTACCATGAAAAATAGAAAGGGAAAATGCAGTCATGGTTGGTCCAATAGAACTGCAATGAAACCTACAGAAAAACAGTAACAATTATTAATCTGAAATGTTTATTAATTTACTTAGTCATTCAGTCAACAAATATTTATTTAATACCTATTCACCAAAACATTGTACATATATTAGTAAATGAGATAGACCAAAATCCTTACCTGGGGTGTTACATTTTATCTTTTTTAACTCTGTTTTTTATTTTTAAGAAGTCTGTGATATTACCAAGGATAATTGAGAATTATTTATTGTTGCTTATCTGAATATAATGTCAAAGCAGAAGCACTTGACACATGATGCAAACTGCAAATTGTAGTACTTCTGTTTCAGCTTTACCTTCTTTTTGTTATGATTCACGAGGATACCCCCAATACCCGACCAAAATATATACAGACTTACAGAAATTGTCCTATATCTTGAGACTGCAGAGTATGTGCTGCACCATTGATATAATTTATGAAACCATCTCATCTGAACTGCCTGAGAGAAATTTTGATATCTCATTTAGCTATGTTTCTGATATTCACAAAGTCTCAAAAGAGTATATTTAAAGGTGTATGAGTGTTTGATTAATACTAAACTGAGAAAAACTAAATCTAAGGGTTCAAGTTATCAGTCCATTAAGAAATCAAATGTTCTGAAGGGCAGCTTCTTAATGAGTGTGATCTAAACACGTGGCTCTCTCCAAAAGCAATGATTTGAGTTCAGTCTCTTTTGCCTAATCTTGTTTTGTCTGTGGCTGGTTCTTTTGCAGCTGAGAATCACTTATTTGTGTCCCTTGAGTTATGTAAATAGAATGTTTTATTATGACTCATTAATTGAGTCTAGGGCCTTCCCAGGAGTGGACATTCTTGGATTTTGAGGTGCAGAAGCAAAGTGTGGTTTAAAATAATATTGCAATAATAATAAGGCATGTTGCAGGGTACTCTACTACTGGTATAATAAAAGAAGAAAAAGAGAAATAAAATCCACAGTAAAAGTGCCTCTGAAATAAAGAATGAATAGTGACCGTGCATTCTGGCCACTGTGGAAAGAGCAGGCCTTTTGATAAGGCCTTTTTCAGCATCCTTATTTTTAATTCCTTTTTCTTCTTTTCTCTTCCACCTACTCTTCTGCTTCCTCCTCCTCTTCATTCTTTTTTTGTCTTCTTTCTCCTTTGAATTAAGAGAGGAGGAAGGTATTTTTTGAATCTCCTTAAGTGAGAAGTTTGGCTTTCTTTTTCCTCTGTTGTCTAGACTTTAGATCTTACTGCCAGTGGGAGCCAATTGCAGACATCTATGTTAAGATCAAGGCCACCGAGTGCATGATTATTGGACCATACCCAAGCTTTAGTCATGTACGGCGCTCTACAAATAGTGGTGGTCTGCTCAGCCAAGCCAACAGACAGCTTAGGGTGGTTCCAATTTGTAGTTGTCAGTTTCCATGGTTTAAAGTGCTCTCACTTTAATTTTAATTACATTTAATTTTAAGATAGCAACATTAAGATTATGATTTTAAGACATCAACATTACATAACCGAACACATAGGAAGAGAGCCACTTTGCCCTCTGATGTAGTCAGTCAGCTTTATCTTTATTAAAGCCCAAAATGAACTACTTGGGTGACCAATGTAAAGACCATGTGTCACTACAGGAAAGACAAGAGAAATTCTAATATAAAAACTGTATGGGAAGTTGTTTTGCTAAGAGTTTAACTGAAATTGGAGGAGCTATAATAAGCTCCCTTCTGGAAGATCGGGGAAACTGGACCCAAACTTCCTGGGTCTATTATTTCTGGTGCCCAGGATTGGGCACTATTAGAGCCTTCTGTCATCCAATGATTTCTTATATATTCCCAGTAGTTATCCACTGTATCATTTATCTCAGAACATTTCGCCTTCCTCTTTCTCCAAGTTTAGGATTTATCTAGCTTTTGGTTGCCATCTGATTTACTGCAGAAGGAAATAGGAAAGTCTTCAGGTGATATATCAGTGCCCAGATGTTAAGAGGTTCAGATCCATCTGGAAATATTTCAATGTTCAAGTCAATAAAAGTTTCCTAGGATTCTCCAAGCCCGATGGATGTCTATTTTCTCTACGTTGCACATGACCTGAAGGGACTACACCTTCTAAGGCAGGACAGGAGAATGAAAAGAGTACTCCAGTTGGTACTTTCACAAAAATTGGATCAAACTCATCAGTAATTACAAGTTTTCTATTTAAGAAGTTGGTATTATTGATTATCTAGTCATAAACTCTTTCAAATAAATCACCCTCCCTGAGACAATATCTTCAAGAGAACTGAAAGTAAGTTTTTTCACTTACATTTATGCTGTCCCTTATCATTCCCTAGATGTGACTAATTATATAATAGGACAATGAGATTAAAGGAGGGGAAAACTGAGGAAATACCAAGCAGAGACTATTGAAAATTTAAATGTATAATGAGATCAAAAACATATTTTAGGTGATTTGAAGCAGAGTCATAATTTGAACAAAGAGATCAAAGCTGTGACAATTTTAGTGTCAGAAATCTTTTGGTTCAAAAATGTTCCTAAAATCTATTTAGTAACATGAGAAATATGTATGCTATAATATTATAAAAGACTGTAAGGATTCCAAATTATATGTAATCTATGATCACAGTCCTATGGTCCTATGCATTAACTGTAAGAAAATATACCATAGTGTTTGTTTATATATATATATATATGTGTGTATATGTGTGTGTGTATATATATGGTGGGACTCTGGATGGTTAAAAATCCTGTTTTATTTTCTAAATTGTGTATAATAGTAGTATGTTACATAAAATTAGAAAAATTAAATTAAAAAAATTATCATTTGGTTTGCAATCTAAATAGTCAGCAAAAGAAAAACAAAATCTTTTAAAATCTTGACTTTATCTCTATTTGGAACGAATATCTGAATTTTGTTTTAATCCTCATCAACTTTTAAATCCTGGACCAAAAATTTAAAGACTGCCTTTAAAATTTCTCACAAAGATTTACAGAGTTTTAGAAGTGAACATATATTCATTCATCTCCTAAATTGAAACCTTCCAAACCTCTTGCGGCCCTGAGTCAGAGTTTCTGACGACTTAATTTTTCCTGGGAAGAGTAGGGCAAAGGTCGATGATCAAATGAGATCATAGATGGTTGAGCATATCCAGGCCATCTGGGAGGAGAGAGCCAACAAAGATTGTTAAATATGCTTGAAAAGACAATTTATCAGAGGCTTTGAAAGTTCTCTTCAGGTCACTTATAGCTTTAAGCATTTCTATTTTAATTTTGACCCATGTTAAATGCAGTTATTTGTTATTATTATTATTTTTTTATTTTTCCTTTTTTTTGTCTTTTTTTCGTGACCGGCAATGGATCGCAACCCTCAGTGTCGCGCCCGTACCGGACCGGGACCGGCAACAGGATCGCAACCCTCGGTGTCGTGCCCGCACCTCGCTCAGCCAGTGAGCGGCCGGTCTGTATGTGGGATCCGAACCCTCGGCGGGAGCGCCGCTGCGCTCCCAAGCGGCGCACTGTAGCAGTGCGCCACCGGGCCGGCCCCTTATTTGTTATTTTTTATTATAAAATATGTGCTTAGAGGATGGAAACTGTGGAAAAAGAGAAAAATGATTATAATCAGCAATAGTCTCACCCCATGAAGGCAAAATTGACTAACATTTGATTGTATTTCCTCTTGGTATTTTTCCATGAAAATTTTTGCTCACAAATAAGGTCAAAGTATTACAGTATACACAACTAAAGTTCTTACTTTGCTTCTTAGCAACATAAGAATTTCTCCACGTTATTTGTGGAAATGCTCAATAAGTTTAAATTTAAAGCTTATACACAAATAAGTTGGATTAGAGACAGGAGATTACAAAATAGAGTGGAAAACGACACAATTGGGAATTGAGAGACATAGGGTTCAGTCCCCACAGTGTTCTTGTCTGGAAGTGCAAGTGTGTGTATCAGTTTCTTTGGAGGGCAAGGAGGCAGGAGTGGTTTGATCACAATGACTTGGTGCAAAGGAGTCACCTAGAAAAGGTGTGAAAATACAGATCTCTGGACTCCAACCCCAGATATTCTGATTAAGCAACCATGAGGTAAGACCCCGAGGTTCTGCATTTTTAATAAGAACCCTGGGTGGTTGTCTTACAGGAGATTTGGGACTATTTATTTAAAATGAATGGATTAGATCACGCTTTGCTTTCACAAATTGTTGGAGAGGTGTTGGAAAAGCCCACAGACAGGGGAGGATGCTCAGGAAGGATATGAAAGTTGCCAGTACTACCTCTCTTAAGTTGATAAAATCCAGGATAAGTGACTCCCTAGGCACAGCTGGTCAAAAGGCAACAACTGCACTTCTCAGGACCCTCAGTCATTTTCACTTAGCTTGTGTCAAGCATTCTTCTCTCTCACAGTATCCACTCTTCCTATCTCTTCCCTTCATACACACTTTTTTTTTATTGGTTGTGAATATTTATGAGATACAAAGCTGATCGTCACCCCTCATGCCCAAGATGTGAAGCCCAGATCCATACTGGCAGCATGCCCATTACCACAAATTGCGATTGTACCCCATGTCCCCCACACAATTACCTCCAACCTCCTTCCCCCTCCCCCCTTCCCCTACTCCATTGTGTGTTCCAGACTCCCTCCGCAAGTCTAATGCCCCACTGTGGTCTTTCTTTCCTTCCTTCTTTCTCTCTTAGCTCCCACTTATGAGTAAGTACATGAAGTATTTATCCCTCTGTGCTTTGCTTATTTCACTCAACATAAGTTTCTCCACGCTCATCCATGTTGTTGCAAATGGGAGAATTTCATTCTTTTTTATGGCAGAGTAGTATTCCATGGTGTATGTATACCACAGTTTCCTTATCCAATCATCCATCGATGGACATTTAGGTTGGTCCATATCCTGGCTATTGTAAACACAGCTGCAATGAACATGGGAGTGCAGGTATCCCTTTGGCATGATGATTTCCATTCCTCTGGGTATATACCCAGAAGTGGGATTGCTGGATCACATGGAGGATCTGTCTGTAGTTATTTGAGAAACTTCCATACTGTTTTCCATAGTGGTTGTACTAATTTACAGGCCCACCAACAGTGCAGGAGCGTTCCCTTCTCTTCACATCTTCATCAGCGTTTGTTATTCTCAGTCTTTTTGATTATAGCCAGTCTAACTGGGGTGAAATGATATCTTGATGTGGTTTTAATTTGCATTTCCCTGATGACTAGTGATGTTGAGCATTTTTTCATGTGCATGTTGGCCATTTTGTATGTCTTCCTTTGGAAAATGTCTATTTAGCTCCTTTGCCCATTTTTTACTTGGGTTAGTTGTTTTTTTACTTGTAATTGTTTGAGTTCCATTGTCTTTCAAGTCATAAGTTTAGTTAATGGCAGAGTTAGTTTAGATTGGAAATTGGGGACCTTGACCTCTTTCCAAGGATCTTCCCACTGCACCATCCCTCAGTCCTGATTTTCAGGGTATTTCAAGCAGCATCTCTTCCAAGAAGCCTTTTCCAGATTTTCAGTCTTTCCTGTATTCCTACAGTAACTCTCCCCACCCCGTGTGCTTACTTTCTTTCATCATGTTTATAATATATTTAGTTCACTTATACTTCCCCACTAGAATGAGTAATCCTACTGCCTAGTGCAGTCTGACATAGAATACATGCACAATAGTATTTTACAAATTAACAAATAATATACAATTCTTTTAAGGTATCTATAGTTTAGAGAACTTAGTACATCTGTATAGTATGGGATTTCCCCCCTTGATTAAGCTCTGTGTTTCTCAGTTGACAATACTATTTTAAAGTTTCTTCTCTTGTTTAGGCATCTTGTTTAACTCATTTTTTCTGAAACAGCAGAAGTACATCACATACATTTTGAAGTAAGATTTATTTCAAAGGGTTGGCGTGATTTCCATCAGGGACTTCATTTTAAGTTGTTATTTTATCCCCCGATCAGAATAACTACTCTGTAAAGGAAGGGAATGAAATGTTCAAAGATGATAGTCATGTGTATTGACAGTGTATTAAAATGCAAATGCGATGCAAACTGGAAGAAGTCAAGCTGCCAGATAATCTGGATCACTTCTGAATCCAGGAGAAAATTTCAAATTATTCATTTTCTCTGTAACAAACCATTGCAAGTCTCTATATGCATATTGTTTGAAAGGAAACTAACTGCAGAAATGAACCAGAGGATATTTATTTTTCATGCTTGTTTTTTTTTTAGAGTGTCCACATTCATTTTTATTTACTTATTTATTTATTTTTTTTGGTTATGAATATTCATGGGGTACAAAGCTGATTGTCACCACTCATGTCCAAGATGTAATGGCCAGATCCATACAGGCAGCATGCCCATTATCACAAATTTTCATTGTACCCTGAGTCCCCCAGCAACAAGGGCACCCACTGACATTTTCTGACATATTTTAAAAAATAAATTTTCACTAAAAATATATTTATTACAAATTATTTCTGAGCCATTTTAGTTTTTCAGGAAGCCCTGCTTCACCTTCTTGCTCCTCCTCCACGATGCCTTTCATACTTGTCAATAGACCTTGGGTAGTCACTCTGTTTTGTTCACCTTTGACGGTCATTGCCCTTGGGGATTCCCTTCCCCTGAGATGAGCTGAAAAGTTGTACAAAGTCTGTCCAGCTTCTTGCTTTCTTGTAGAATTTGAATACGTGTGTTCATAATTTAAGAATTTCCTTGCTAACCCTCATCCATCTCACTATGTCATCTGGCCCCAATTACCTCTCTGATTTTCTCTCTTACATTCTTTCTGTGCATTTCTCACTCCATTTTAGCTCCTTTGTTCTCTTTGCTGCTCTCTCTACACCACCAAGCACGCTCCTGATGCAGAGCCATTGCCCTTATGACCTCCCTGCTAGTAACCTCTCTGATTTTCTCTCTTACATTCTTTCTGTGCATTTCTCACTCCATTTTAGCTCCTTTGGTCTCTTTGCTGCTCTCTCTACACCACCAAGCACGCTCCTGATGCAGAGCCGTTGCCCTTATGACCTCCCTGCTAGTAGTGCTCCTCCTTTCTCCCTAAACTCAGCACAGTCTACTACCTCACGCCGTTCAGGTCTTTATTCTAATATCAGCAAGTCAAGGAGGCTGTGTTCTCTATTTCTTCACTGTTTTATTTTTTCATAGCACTTACCCTCTGACACATTATATATATGTTTTATGTCTATCACTGTGTATCTGAATATGTGCTACATTCAGGTCTTTATTCTAATATCAGCAAGTCAAGGAGGCTGTGTTCTCTATTTCTTCACTGTTTCATTTTTTCATAGCACTTACCCTCTGACACATTATATACATGTTTTATGTCTATCAGTGTGTATCTGAATATGTGCTACAGGAGAGCAATAACTTTTACTTCGACCCCAGCACCTAAATAAGTGCCTGGCACAATAGGTACTCAAAAATATTTGTTAAATGAATGATTGATTACTGTAGAAAAATAGTTAAGTAATTTTTGAAAAGAGTAAGTGAAAAAAATTGAGGTTTTTACATAGCATTTAAAATATAGTTTCTAACCTTTATTCCCTAACTCCTTTGTAGATAGCTATTAGAAGCAGTGATGTTTATAGACTTAGCTTTCATTTCTGGGAGGAATACACCACTATTCTCTTCTCTTTCCCATTCTTGGCTTTAAAACAGAACTGTGTTCTTAGTAGGAACTAAGAATAAAAAATGGCATCGTAAGTACAATGGTACTTCAAAAAATTCATGGAAAGATTTGTATTATCTTTCAGGTTTCTTTGTCCACAAAGTCTTTGAAGTATCCTCATATATTCTGTTTTATAGTCTCATCTTAGATAAGTATCCCTCTCTGTCGAAGATCCTTCGTAGCATAGCTTTGAAGGATAAAATAATTTCCTTGATAAATCCATAATAATTAGACATTTAAATTGTGCCCAACATTTTGGGTTTCCAAACTTCACAGAGAAGTTCATTCACCTAAAGAAATCTTTAAATTTATCCATAGCTACTTCCATTGGATAACTTACCAGACATCAAATTGTCATCTCAAAAAGCATGGCTGTCTTTAAAGCTTTTGAAGAACACTTCTAAATTCTCTTTCAGATAGACTATAGCAATTTCCCAGCAGTGCAAGTGTGACTCTAGTGTCTATAAAAACATTGGTATTATTATTTCTTAAATTATTGGTTTCTTGGGTTAAGTTGGTGAGACAAACAGAATGAAAGACTCTGAGCCAAACATTATCAAGCAAGGAAGTTTACTCCAGCAAACCTGGAGGGGAAACTGAAAGATGAGTGTTCCGCCCTTGTACAGACTAGCAGAGCCTTCATAGTGTTTGTCTGGGAGTGGTTTGGGCAACTATTCTGAGCACTCAGCATTCTGTAATGGCTTTGCAGTTTTATTTTTTTTTTTTGCTTTGTACAAGACGTTTTTATTGGAATGCACCAGCCTGAGAGAAAGGGAAGAGGTAGGGGGACAGGGTGAGTTGTACCAGATGTCCTTATCAGAATGCACTAGGCTTTAGGGAAAAGGAGGGGGCAGGGGGACAGGGCGAGGGAGTAGCAGATGTTTTATGTTAAGCTGACTATGAGGCCTAATAGCTTGAAATTTTTTATGTGTTTCTTAACTATTCATATATCTTTTATGATATATTCATTCTTCCTTCTTCATCTTTTTCTTATAGAATTTTAGGCAATTTTATGTAAATTTGACTGTTAAATCCTTGTTATATATGTGCAAAGATTTTCTCCATTTTTTTTACCACTTATATATCTTCTACCACTTATATATCTTCTTTGTGATAAACTCATTCCTCTAGTTTGTCATCTTTCTATTCCTAGATTTCAGAAAATTTATATATATGTTATGACCATTATGAAAAGTATATTTCTCCCTGTCTTTTTTATTAAACTTTTTTTCTTAGTGTTCTTCAGTCAAATATATCCCTATCTTCATTGTTTCTAAAAGTAAGTAACATTTGCTTAGGAAGTTCTTTCCAAAACAATTTTTGTGGATGTTTAAAGAAATATTAAAATCTTTCAGCAATCTGGAAATTACTGTGGTGTGATGATTAGCTGATTGTTCTATTATTATCACTTATCAGTTATCTAATCTTTCTCTACAGATCTTGTGTCACCTTTATTATATCCTAATTATTTATAGATGCATGGTCTATTTCTTGACTTTTTATTCCTTCCATTGTTCTCTGTCTTCCTACACTACTATCACATCACATCAATTACTTCTGCATTATATAAAGCATTTATTACCTTGTAGCGTAAAGACAAAAAATATGTCTTTTCAACATTTTCTTGACTGGACACAAACAATTGTTCTTTCAGGTGATCAATCTGACACAAAACAAAAAAATCCCATTGGAATTGCCTTGCATCAAATCATTTTATTTTCAAAGGAATTTACATATCTATAAAATTCATTTTCTAATATATAAGGTACCTAAAATTAATAGTAATAAAAACCATGTAGTCCCTGTCTGCTGGGTGCCAGGTGGATGAGATTGGTGCTCTATGGGCTGCCTGGCTATCAAGCGCTTCTGGCCCAGAGCCACCATGGGTGATCCAACCTCTTGGTCTCCCTGAGCTGCAGAGGGGGCGCTGAGGAGCCTGCGGACCCACCTCTACTGTGCCCTGACCTGCTTACTGGATGCTATACCCTGGTTTTGACGCAGACAGCGGATGCTTTGCACGTAAAATGGAAACTGGATTCCGAGTCTCCACATTGACCAATTAAAAGAAAATGAGAAACGAGAATTTATAGGAATAGTTGGCCACGTTGAAATGTTATTTCTCTGTAACTATTTAGCTTTAGTCGATGGTGGGAAAAAGCTGACATCCCTCCCAATAAAGTGATAATCTGGGATGACTGGAGAAAGAAGACTTACTGAAATAGAAGTTTCTACAGAAGTTAAGGTGGTCAAATTGCAATGAGATGGAATCGTGGTCATTTTGGACAACATAATTAAGGTGTTTCCATGCACACACAGTCCCCATCAGTTTGTGCCAGCAACTGCTTAACTGTAAAGGCCTTTGCATGCTGTTTCTCTGTAAATAATAATTCTCTTCTGGCCTCCCTGGGCACACACTAGTCATGCGAAACTTGTGGACCTGGCCAGCACTAAGAAGCCGTCTGTAGATACTCCTGTGCAGGAGGCCATTCTGAACTGCATGGCTCTCAACCTGTAGGGAGCAAGAATCATAACCGGGTCATAAAAGGGGATTCTTATAAAAATATTTACTACTTCGTCAGGGCATTTAATCCAGGAACTATGAAGAGATTCTCAAGAAGCAAATATTTATTGCATTAACCTCAATCCGTCATCTGTGGGACCATGGTACAGTGCACATTCTTACTACTGAAGATCCAAAAAGGAATAAATAGCCTAGTTTGGTGTCAGCCAGTTCCCTTCCAAAATACTTCAGCTGCAAATGGAATTTTTCCAAATACCACGTTCGCTCAGGCTCTCCATGTGTGTGTGATTTTAGAACAGAGCCAAATGCTGTCACTTCAGTTTGTGCAGATGGCAGCTATTACAAATTCTGATTCAAGCCCAAGGAGAGTGCATCCGGGATGTCAGTGTGCAGTTTCTAGAAATGACCAGTGACAAGCTGTGACTCTTTACAAGGGTGTGCAATCAACACCCATGGCTGACTTCCCCTTTAAGTGCTGAATATGCCCCTCAGACTCCTCTAGTGCTGGAATGTGGACTTTGTGGGTAACAGGTTTAAGGGATTGTCCTGGGTGACCCTTGGTTTTGAAGTCATATGTGGTGAAATTTAGCTTTAGTGGTTCTGCTGCATCTTTTATACCTAAAAATGTGAGGACTTCATAGGGACTAGACTGAGGTAAAGGATGAGTAAAATGAAAGTTGTTTTTGACAACAGAGTCTGTCGTTTTTTTTGAGTCTACAGCGGAGAAATGTGTAAACGTAAGTTCTTACAGCATAACAAGATTTAAATAGAATAATACCAGCAGCTTGCCTTAGAAAAGGAACTAGCAAGGAATTCCTTATCCAGTCTGAACATGAAGAACAGACACAAGAATGATGGAAAATACCATGTGGACATTTCACCTTGTGTAAGTTCAGCATCACACTCTTTCCCATGCCTGTAACATTGCTTGGTTATATGTGCACATGTGCTGCCGTGTCCCTGTTGCTGTGGCAGAGCTGTTAGAATTGATGCAAACACTGGATCTACCCAGTGAGCAGAGGCCTTTGTGGGGTCACTCAGGGGAGCAGCCAGTATTCACAGGGGGCGTGACTGGGTTTCCTGAAAGAGGAGAGTCTGCTTTAATTCTGGGCTAAAATAAATTTCTTACTTATGTGTAGGGAAAAAAGTAATTCATAGACTTTAAAAATTAGTCATAGAAGAAAACATTATTTAGTTTACAGTATATGAAGGAAACATACAAAGTCTTTTTCAACAAAATAGTACCCAAGAGAGTGTTGCCTGGTGATTCCTGCCAGTGTTGAGCATAAAGCCTTAGTCCGTCATTTCCATTTACCTCTCTTATCATCTTTTCCTCTCTCTACCATTTATAATAGCTACACACTAACATTTTGGAAATAGTAGGCACAAACTGTTTTTTAGCATTTGGTAGCTGCGATAGTTTATGGGCTCTATATCGTTAAGTACTATTTGAGGTATGTATTTAATTTTCTTAAGTTGCCTTTAACGAGACTTAATTTTGTGTTTTTGATTTCAGGTCAGAAACATTTAAAATTTGCATAGCAGCAAGTTCTCAATTTGGAGAGTTCCTTTAGTGTCATCTAATAAACTAACTTTGTATGTAGATTTTGTTGTAAGTTATGCACGTTACTTTTCTGTGTATTTAATCATGATTAATTTTGCACTTTTATTTGTAATGTTTCTTTTAGATAAAAGTGACCAATTTCGTTGTTGGAAAAAAAAAACACATCTAGGACCATTATCAAAGTGTGTCAAAACTTTCTCCAAGGGATAGTCGAACATATATTCCAAGATGAGAAAACTCCATAATGTGAAGATGATGCTGTTATTGTTGTTTTGGTAAATTAATTTACAAGTATATTGCAATAAATACTTCTCAGGGACTTTATTGATTTTTTAAAATTGTATTTTAAGTTGTAAGAGAAAATTTAAGGAAACAGTTAAATAAAAAATAAAGGTGTATATAAAGTATTACAGCAGCTATTTAAAGTGTTAGTCAAAAACTGTTAGGTTAATCCATGGAACTTAAGAACGTAAGCCTGGAAAGGCATATTTGAAGTGTGGGGTAGGGAGTGAACTGAGAACATTCTGCTCCCCAAATGAACATACTCCCAAAATAATTTTTCAGAGAGAGGCAACTAGGATTAGGCATAATTTATTCTCAAGTTAATGTAAGATGTCTTGTGATGCAAAGCAAAACTCTTTCAGCACAATTAAGATAAGGTACCAGTTGACAAAAAACAGAGTTCAAAATATGTTAATAAGAGGAATATGAATGCCAAAATAAAAAGAAAAGGTACTCAGAATGAAAGTTATCTTCGAGGTGGCAAAAATTCTGTGATTTTTTTATTTTTCCATACTCTACGGGAAAACTAGCTGCTGTAAGGAGTAAAAGAATCCCACCACCTTACTATATCTTTACCACCACTACTCCTCTCCTTTTAACTTTAGGAAAATTTCCAAAAATTCAGGGAAGACCTTAAATGTAGCTATAAGTACAGTCAATGAAGCTTGTTGGAAAAGATGTTTAAACATTTTGAAAAAAAGGCAATTATACAATAGACCAAAATGAATTACAGATATAGATATGATTTAAATACAACAAAAACCACAAATCAAAACAAAACAAAAACTAAAACATAAAACAATTATATCAGAAACATTAGTGATTATTTCATTTACTTAAGATTGGAGATATATAGACATAGATATAATTTGTGCAAGGAATCTCAAAAAAATGAGGCATATATTATAAAGGAAATATTAATTTTAATGCATTGCAGTACAAAATATACTTTTATGTCAAAAGAGATAATATAATAAGGCAAATAGAAAATATGGGAAAAATATTGCAAATTAATGTGACAAGGAGAATAAAACATGGAAATAATATAATAATCATGTGCTTGAGGACCTTGTTCTTAATCTAGGTGTCCTTAATGGGCTCCCACTGGCAAGATGATCTAAAGTCTAGACCGAACAGCCTAATCAGCATGAAAAGAAAAAAGAAAGCCCAAACTTGCCACCGTAGAAGCACTCCTGAGCACCCAAAAGTATCCATAGTACAAAGTAAACTCATCTCCTCCCTTAATTTTTTTTTAATTTTTATTTTGTCAATATACAATGTAGTTGATTATTATGTCACATCACCGAAACCTCCTTCCCTCCTTCCTCTCCCCCCTCCCACCCAAGCCTGTCCTTTCCATTTGCTTGTTGTAAGAACTTCAAAAAAATTGTGGTTGTTATATCTTCCTCTCCCCCCCCCCCACCGGTTTGTGTGTGTGTGTGTGTGTGTGTGTGTGTATGTATGTGTGTGAATTGATTTATTTATTTTTAGCTCCCTACTATAAGTGAGAACATGTGGTATTTCTTTTTCTCTGCCTGACTCGTTTCACTTAATATTATTC
>NW_007737421.1:0-1225 GCF_000696425.1 Galeopterus variegatus | reverse complement strand
ACAGGTGTACCTTCGACTTGATGATTTCCATTCCTTTGGATATATTCCCAGGAGTGGGATAGCTGGGTCGTATGGTAGGTCTATCTTCAGCTGTTTGAGGAACCTCCAAACCATTTTCCATAGGGGTTGCACCATTGTGCATTCCCACCAACAGTGTAAGAGAGTTCCTTTTTCTCCGCAGCCACGCCAGCATTTATCTTTCGGTGTCTTTTGGATTTTTGCCATCCTAACTGGGGTGAGATGGTATCTCAGTGTGGTTTTGATTTGCATTTCCTGGATGCTGAGTGATGTTGAGCATTTTTTCATATGACTGTTGGCCATTTGCATATCTTCTTTAGAGAAATGCTTACTTAGTTCTTTTGCCCATTTTTTGATTGGGTTGCTTGTTTTTTTCTTGTAAAGTTGTTTGAGTTCTTTATATATTCTGGATATTAGTCCTTTGTTGGATGTGTATTTTGCAAATATTTTCTCCCACTCTGTTGGTTGTCTTTTAGCTCTGTTAATTGTTTCTTTTGCTGTGCAGAGGCTTTTTAGTTTGATATAGTCCCATTTGTTTATTTTTCCTTTGGTTGCCTGTGCTTTTGGGGTCATATTCATGAAGTCTGTGCCCAGCCCTATTTGCTGAAGGGTTTCTCCTATGTTTTCTTTAATAAGTTTTATTGTTTCGGGGTGTATATTTAAATCCTTGATCCATTTTGAGTTGATTTTAGTACATGGTGAGAGGTATGGGTCTAGTTTCAATCTCCTGCATATGGATATCCAGTTATCCCAGCACCCTTTGCTGAAGAGGCTGTCCCGACCCCAGTGAATAGGCTTGGTGCCTTTGTCGAAGATCAAATGGCAGTAAGTGCATGGGTTGAATTCGGGGTGCTCTATTCAATTCCATTGATCAGTGTCTCTGTTTTTATACCAGTACCATGCTGGTTTGGTTATTATAGCTTTGTAGTATAGTTTAAAGTCAGGTAGAGTAATACCTCCAGCTTTATTTTTTTTGCTCAGCATTGCTTTGGCTATTCGTGGTCATTGTTATTCCAAATAAATGTCTGTATAGTTCGTTCCATTTCTGAGAGAAATGTCATTGGAATTTTGATGGGGACTGCATTGATTTTGCATATTACTTTGGGTAGTATAGTCATTTTCACTATATTGATTCTTCCAATACAAGAGCATGGGATGTCTTTCCATCTTCTTGTATCCTTTCTAATTTCTCTCAGGAGTGGTTTGT
>NW_007737420.1:52975-53314 GCF_000696425.1 Galeopterus variegatus | reverse complement strand
TCTCAGGATCGCGCTGTCTCCTGGCACGGCCGCTCCAGACCCGTCGCCATCTTAGAATCATTATTGGAGAATTTAAATGCAACTGATTTGGGGGCATTTATCTTGTATCCTGCAATGTTAGTGAAATTATTAACCAGCTCAAGGAGTTTTTTGATAGAGTCTTTATACTTTTCTCTATATAGTATCACATCATCTGAAAGTAGGGACAGTTTGACTCTATCTTTTCCAATCTGGATGCCCTTTATTTCTTTCTCTGGCCTGATTGGTCTGGCTAGTAACTCCAGTAGTATGTTAAATAGAAGTGGTGAGAGTGGGCATCCTTGTCTTGTTCCTGTTCTT
>NW_007737420.1:42213-51914 GCF_000696425.1 Galeopterus variegatus | reverse complement strand
TGACTTTTGTATGTTGAATCATCCTTGCATTCCTGGGATGTATCCTACTTGATTATGGTGTGTAAATTTTTTAATGTGTTGCTGTATTCTGATTGCTAATATTTTGTTGAGGATTTTTGAATGTATGTTCATCAAGGATATAAGTCTGTAATTTTCTTTTTTGTTGTGTCTTTATCTGGTTTTGGTATCAGAGTTATGTTGGCTTCATAGAATGATTTTGGGAGAATGGCTTCTTTTTCAATTTTTTTGAATAGTTTGAGAATTTTTGATATTAATTGCTCTTTAAAGGTTTGGTAGAATACAGCTGTAAAGCCATCCGGACATGGGCTTTTGTTTGTTGGAAGATTTCTGATTACTGCTTCAATCTCATTGCTTGTTATTGGTCTGTTCATATTTTCTATCTCTTCTTGGTTCAGCCTGTGTAGTTTGTATGTGTCCAGAAACTTATCTATATCTTCCAGGTTTTCATATTTGTTGTCGCACAGCTGTTTATGTTTAAAAGTTCATGTTTAAGTCTTTAATGATTCTTCATGTTTCTCTGGTATTGGTTGTAATGACTCCCTTTTCATTTTTGATTTTTATTTGGGTCTTTTCTCTTCTTTTTTTTTGTTAACCTAGATAATGGTTTGTCTATTTTATTTATCTTCTCACAAAACCCACATTTTGCTTCATTGATCTTTTCTATTGTTTTTTGGGTCTCTTTTGCTTAGTTCTGCTCTGATCTTAATTATTTCTTTCCTTCCACTTCCATTAGGATTGGATTGTTTTTGTTTTTGAATTCTTTGAGGCAGTGTTACATAGTTTATTTGAGGTCTTTCCATTGTTTTGTTGTGTTTATTGCAATAAATTTGCCTCATAGTATTGCTTTTGCAGTATCCCACAGGTTTTGGTATGACGTATCTTTATTTTCATTAGTTTCTAGAAATTTTTGGATGCCTTGTTTAATTTCTTCTTGGAAGCATAGTTAATTCAGGACCCTATTGTTTAGTTTCCATGTATTTGTATATTTTTGAGGGTTTTGCTTGTTATTGATTTCCAGTTTTAGTCCATTGCAGTCTGAAAAGATACTTGGAAGGATTTCAATTTTTAAAAATTTGCTGAGACTAGATTTGTGACCTAATATGTTGTCTGTCCTGGAGAATGTTCCATGTGCTGATGAGAAGAGAGTAAATCCTTTTTTGTTGTGTGACTTGTTCTGTATATCTGTGCTGGGTCCAGTTGGTATAAGATGTAGTTTAAATCCTGTTTCTCTTTACAGATTTTTTTGCCTGGATGATCTGTCCCATACTGAGATAGGGGTGTTCCGGTCACCCACTATTTACATATTAGGCCTATTTCTTTCTTTAGATCTAAGAGTGTTATAGGCCTTATATATCTGCATGCTCCATTATTGGGTGCATACATATTTATGATTGGTATGTCTTCTAGCTGGATAGATCCTTTTATCATTATATACTGACATTATTGGTATCTTTTTATATATTTTGGTTTAAAGTCTATTTTATCTGATATAAGAACAGTTACTATTCTCTTTTTTGGTTTTCATTTGCATGGTATATCTTTTTCCATCCCTTCACTTTTAGTCTGTGTGTGTCTCTATAGGTGATATGCTTGTCTTGGAGACAGCATATACTTGGGTGTAGCTTTTTAATCCAATCAGTCAATCTGTGCCTTTTGAATGGGGAGTTTAATCCATTCACATTTATGGTAGTTATTGACATGTATTATTTATTTCCTGTCATTTAAGTCCTTTTTGTTTAGATGTTTTAATTATCTTTTGATTATTACTTCCCCTTTAGTTTTCTTCTTCAATGTTAGTTGGAAATTTGAGGTGGCATGATTTCGCTTCTTTCTCTTTTTCACTGGCAGATTTGTTTTGATGGCAGGTTTTACTCTTTCTTGTGTATCTGTGATAGTGATCATCATTATTCAGATTCCAGATGCAGAATGCCCTTGAGAATTTCTTGCAGGGCTGGTTGTGATGGTGAACTCCCACAACTTTTGTTTTTCTGGGAAATACACTATTTCTCTCTCACTTCTGATGGAGAGATTTGCTGGGCATAGAATTCTTGGCTGACAGTTTTTTGTTTTAGTGTTTTGAATATAGCATTCCATTTTCTACTGGCCTGTAGGGTCTCAACTGAAAAGTCAGCTGTCAGTCTGATGGGGAGTTCCCTTATAGGTGACTTGATGCTTTTCTCTTCCTGCTTTTGGAATCTCTCTTTGTCTTTGAGCTTTGTGAATTTAACTGTAATGTGTCTTGGAGAGGATCTTTTTGGATTGAATCTGTTTGGGGACCTTTGAGCTTCCTGGGTCTGAAGGTCGGCATCTGTTCTTACACCTGGGAAGTTTTCTGTTATTAGTTCTTTGAATAGGTTTTCAATATCTTTTCTTTTTTCCTCTCCTTCTGGAGTACCCACAAATCAGATGTTAGAGTGCTTGAGGTTGTCTGCTATCTTTATTAGCTTATCTTCATTATTTTAAATTCCTTTTTTCCATTTTATTGTCTGCCTGGGTTATTTTGAAAAGACCGTCTTTGAGATCTGAAATTGTTTCTTCTGCTTGCTGTAGACTGCTGCTCAAACTCTTTGTTGTGTTTTTTATTTCATTGAGTGAATCTTTCATTTCTAGGAGTTGTGCCACACACTTTTTTAAGGTATTAATCTCTTTGCAAATTTCCTTCATATTCTGGATATTTTTTCTTGTTTCCTTTGTGTTCTCTAATTGTCTTCTTTTTTTTTCTTTGAGCTTTCTTAAGATCATTGCTTGGAATTCCTTTTCAGACTTTTGCCTGTTCTGTGGGGTCGGGCATTTGAGCATTACTGTGTTCCTTCGGTGGTGTCATATCTTCTTGTTTGTTTGTAGTTCTAGTATTTTTTTTTTTTGATTTTTGGTCATCTGATATGGGTCTTGTTGCTTCTGTTACTGTGGGGTTGGCTATGAGGATAAAGATTTCCTCCTCTATTTGCAGGCTCTTCCCTCCACTTCTGTCCATGGACCTAAGGAAAGGATATGGTCGGCCCGACACATCTTACCACACCTGTAGTCTAACCAGCTCCTTGACAATTTTCTGTCTAGCCTGAAACTTGTTTCTGGGTCAACCTCTAAATTTTGCAACATGGAAGTCATGCTCATGGAAGGCATGAAGCAGTATACAGAGCCACAAAAATAAAAACAAAAGCAGAAAACCTCTGAGAATCATATAAAAATGATTTATATGACTTTCACCTTGGAGTTTTAACCTTGGCCCCCCAGTGTACAGCAGGCATATGGTTAGACAAATTAATTGGTTTTATCAGAATGGAATGATAACACTATTTTCTTCAAAGATCTGTTATAAAGTTTCAATAAAATGCTACTTTTAAATAAAAATACAGCGTAGGCTTAGATAAATTAATTGGTTTTATCAGAATGGAATGATAACACTATTTTCTTCAAAGATTTGTTATAAGGCTTTAATAAAATGCTACATTTTAATAAAAAATACAGTAGTTCCCCCTTGTCTGTCAATGGACATTGACTTTTTTTCAACTCTTGGCTACTGTAAATAGAGCTGCAATAAACATGGGAGTACAGGTATCTCTTTGACATGACGATTTCCATTCCTTTGGGTATATACCCAGTACTGGGATTGCCAGATGGTATGACCATTCTATCTATAGTTGTTTGAGGAAACTCCATACTGTTTTCCATAACAGCTGCACTAATTTATAGACCCAACAACAGTGTAGGCGGGTTCCCTTTTCTCTGCATCCTCACCAGCCTTTGCTATTCTCTGTCTTTTTGACTATAGCCAGTCTAACTGCAGTGAGATGATACCTCAACATGGTTTTTATTTGTGTTTCCCTGATTCTTAGTGATTCTGAGCATTTTTTTCATGTGTCTGTTGGCTATTTGTATGCCTTCCTTTGAGAAGGATCTATTCAGCTTCTTGGCCCATTTTTTTATTTGGGTTACTGGTATTTTACTGTTAAGTTCTTCAACACTTTTAAAGAGAACTAGATAGGTATTTTACAAAATGCCACTCAGTGTGGGTTTGTGTCATGATTTTTCACAATTAAACTGGGATTGTGAATTTTTAGGAAGAGATAATGTGCCCTTATTAGGATTACATGTGACTAATAATAATCCCTTAGTTGGGATTACATGTGACTCATTGTCTAACTACCATTGGTATCCTTGATCACTTAGATAAGCCTGCCAGGTTTCTTCATTGTAAAATTACTAATTTTTCCTTTTGCAGTTAATAAACATTTGGGGGGAAATGCTTTGAGACTATACGAATGTCCTGTTTCCTCAATCTTTGACCTACCAATTTTAGCATTTATTAGTGAATCTTGACTGTAGCAATTATTACTGTGGTATTTAATGGTGATTTTCTATTTCTCTTCTTCTGTATTCATTCATTAATTATAATTCTTTTGTCCGAAAGAGTTGTCTGTTGTATAATTATCTATTAAATCATTTATTTTTATCCGTATGGACTCACAGGTATTATTTTATTCTATGGGTTATAATCTAGTATGATCATTGTTTATTTTGTTGCTCAAATTGTTTCAGATTCTGCCATTGGAAGATATTTCGGTTTGGCTCCTGTGTCTTTTTGACAAGTCCCCAATTTTTTGAGTGCCTCCTCACTTTTTCATACCGCAGGATACTTCAGGCCCATCTCAGGTATTCTCTGCCCCAGCAATGAATACACCGCTTTTCCAGGGAGTCCTAATTTCATTTATTGGAGAATGGTATTTAGATACTAAAATTCAGGTGATGTGTCAGTTCATTATTAATGAAATGCCACTACTTCTAGGTTCTCTCAGTGGACAGAGATAGGAAATAGACGTATTCATATTAACCTGTGTGTATACACATCCACATTTATCTATCTATTTATATCTATATATCTACCTACCTGTAGATCAACTCTCAGCTCTCTCTGTCACACGTAGAGATATCAGTTCATACTGATATCTCTCACCCCAACTAAACACCACAGGGTTTATTCTAGCATTTCCTTTTTTTTTGGTAAAGGAAAGGAATGTAGGGAGCTTTTGTAGATTGAAGGAGACTTAAAAGATAAATCAAGTTAAAAAGCAAAGAAGACTATAGTGTAGTGTTTAGGAGTGAACACTTGTGTTACAAAGCCTTAAAATCTGCAAGAAAATGGTCGCAATGATCAGTTGAATTGTCAGGATACTTTTAGAATGATGGTGGGGCTTTGATTAGGAGACATGGAGGGGCTTTTGTTTTAGGAAAAGTTCTAGTTTTTGACCAGGATAATGGTTACAAGGGAGTTTGCCCTGAAATATTTTATTAATTTATACATTTTTGGGGACTGTGGCTTTTTGTATTTATTTTAAAGTGTAACAAAAAAATGGAGGCAAAAAGGTGATAGAATGGGAAGTACTTAGCAATCACTGCTCCACTGCAATAATGAAATGCAGCTGGGCACACATTGCCAAGCCACCAACCGAGACGGTGGGGATGGTGCTCTGATTAGGGATCCTTTCAGCTCTTTGGGATTGGCTTCTCAGTCCATTGTTCCCCAGTGTCCTTGGTTCTGCCATCAAGCCTCTTGGCTCCACTGTGTAAGAAGTCCTTCTTTTCTGAGAGATGATCTATATTGCCAGATCATGAGTGCATGTCTCAGACTGCTTCCTGTTCTTTAAAATCTGGGGGCTAGGAAGGCTTTTGCAATGTGAGCATTAGTCTCTCATTTATCCCCAAATGACGGCCTTTTTGCCTTAATACTTCGTGGCTTTTTTACTATCACATTATTCTCTTGGGCTGGCCAGAGCTCACTTGGTTACAACATGGTGCTGATAACACCAAGATCAAGGGTTCAGATCTCCATACTGGCCATGTGATCCAAAATTTTATTTTTCTCTATTAGAAAAAAAGATACACTCCTAGTTTGTTTTTGGCAATACAGCATTCTCTACCTTTTGGGCATTTAAGGATACTGTACTGTGGAACTATGTCATTAAAATTCTTATATGACCTTAAGTCTAGCTGAGAGTGTCTACTGGTCAACCTCTAAATTTTTTTATAGGCAGCTAAGAAAAGTCAATTGACCTTTTCAGCATTCTTCCTTAAAGTCATATTGCCTAGGTGACAGTTTCATTAGCTATATTTTCTGTCCTCTAAGTTATTTTAGGTAAAAGTTTTATGAATTGGGCCGGCCCCGAGGTGCACTCGGGAGAGGGCGTCGCTGGGAGCGCAGCGATGCTCCTGCCACAGGTTTGGATCCTATATAGGAATGGCCGGTGCGTTCACTGGCTGAGCACGGTGTGGGCGACACCACACCAAGGGTTGCGATCCCCTTACCGGTCACGAAAAAGACAAAAAAAAAAAAAAAGAGTTTTAAGAATTGACGCATGTCTATATAACATACATTACATTTTCTCAGTTTGCTATAGCTCTTGTCTCATTGCTATTCCAGCTTCTATTCATGTATTTGTTGCCTGTTTTCCAGTCTCTTCTAACAGTTTTCTCTCTGGTTTTTCTGTCTGTACCTTTCCCATTTTTAAATCCAATACCAGAAGATTTAGGGTTTTATGATGATAGTCCCTTGATGTCTATACCAGTTTCTGTATAATTATCTATTGATGCCTAATAAATTACACCAGAATTAGTGGCCTGCAGCAACCACTAGTTCCGCCTGTGATTCTGCAGTTGATAATTTGGGCTGGCTCACCTGAGAGTCTCCTCTGCTCTTGTCCACAGATCTGTGCTGCATCCTCCCATGCATGAGCTGGGTCATGTCGGGGCTGGCTCTCTTGTGTTTAGCTGGGATGAGTTGTTTCTCTTCTGTGCAGTTGCTCATCATCCAGAAAGCAGGCCTGGGCTTCTACATGTCGGAGAAGATCCCAAGAGTAGCAGGAAATAACCTGGTCCACAGTACAAGCCCTTTTAAAACCATTGGTGTGTTCATTTTCACCAAAGCCCTCTTGGTCAAAGTGAATATCATGACACATTTCAGATTCATGGTTAGGAAGCTATACAGGTGATAAGTATTGTTTTAATATGAGGAATAAGGTGAAATCAAACCTTGAATTTGGGATGTCACCAAGAAAACAATACAGAGAAAAATTACAAATGAGCATGGATTGGATCCAACAGATCTCTCATTGGTCCCTTCAACAAGTGAAGTGGACCAATGAGTAAGTAACAAGGAGGGGGAGAAGGTCCATGCTACCTGTGCTTGGGTTAGTCAGCTTCTCTCTCCCTGCCTTCACCTCTGCTCACTCTCAGCTGGCATGTCCAGTGACCCATACTCGCAGGTAGTTTTGTCCTGCTCTGCATGAGGGGTTGTAAGTGTTTTGTTGTCAGTATGTAGTGCTTCATCAACTGGATCAATGCGTTCCAGGGAGATGCAGGGAAGCAATGCTCTATTGTTGCCCCGTATGGTCATGCCACGGTGGCCCAGGCATATATACTAATACGAGTGCCTGGTTGCTTAAGCTCCCCTTCCATTCTTCTGCAGCGTCAGTGCTGACTTGTTACCCTCAAAATCATTTCATCATTTCTTTATTCTTTATCAACACACTTCAGAACTTTGGGGTAATTTCCAATGGAGTGGGTATTTATCTTTTGGGGGGATGAGAACCAAATGCTTATCTCTGCATGCTCAAAAACATCTACAAATAAAGCATGCTTATCAGCTGTAGGATAAACACGTCTGAAATTTTGGTGGCATATTAGTTTGCTTGATCTGTCACAATAAATTTCACCTTTTAGAGTAGAAGTTGTTTTAATAAAGCTCTGAGTCTATGAATAAAGGAGGCTCTGTACTCTCCTAGTAAGATATCTTGACTGGTACCCAGGCATACTGAATCCATATGGCACCAAGCAATAGAATATTTTAAAAAATTATTTAATGTATTTAATTTTTAATTTTTCAAGGTTTAAAATTTAATTTTATGTTTTAAAATTTTAAAATTTATCAGTATACAATGCAGATGAATTTTTTGTCCCTTTACCAACTCTTCCTTTTTATCTCTCCCTCTCCCCTCTCCCCTTTATGTATTTTAATTGGAAATTTATAGGCACAGCACAGAAAGACAACATTAAAAACATGTACTTGCATGCAGGACAACTCAGAAAAGTATAGTGAAGGGATGGAATCTGTGTGATAAAAATGCTACAAACAACATTCAGCTGTGAATAAGAAATTTACTTGTTTTTTAAAAAAATCCAAATGCTGGCATTGTCCAGAAAAATTTTATGTTTATTTATAATTATTATAAAGTTGAACTGCTGAAACTTTTCACTGAAATATTTCGACTTGCATTAATGCTTTATATCCCCGCATTTATATTAAAAATCCACACACAAATGAAAATGGAAAAACTGCCAATACCTGATTTCTTTCCCCTATATTTCCACTCACAATCATATACATAGGTACCTTTTGGACCCACAAGAAAAAAAAAAAAAATCTAACGTTCTGAACCACCAATAACAGGAAGAAGAGGAAAACTAATTAGTTTTGAGAATGAAATGTTTTCCATCATAGTGGAATCTTAAGCACGTTGTCCACGAATGTGGTGCTAGCTGGATGTCTTTTGGCATAATTGTTACACATTTGGGATGGACAGCACACAGGTTAGTGTCTTCAAAAAAGCCAGCCAGATAGAACTCATTTGCCTCCTGAAAAGCACAAAGAGTTGCACTCTGGGAGCGTAGATGTGTTTGGAAGTCTTGAGTAATTTCTCGCACCAGACCCTGGAAGAGGAGTTTGGGAATCCGAAGTTCAGTGGACTTGTGAAAATATTTAATTTCACAGTGCCAACTTACCATGAAGTGTCTTCCTCCTCCAGTAGAGGGCGCACTCTCTTGCAAGCGGCTTTTGCAGTCTGCGGTCGATTTGCAGGCATGGTATTGAGACCTTGTCACTCGACCCTCTTCTCCTTCCGCTGGAGCTTGGCCAGCTAGAGGCGGAGCTGGCATAGCGTTAGAGAGCAATGGCGGCCTCGCGGTGGGGCTGTAAACACCCAAACAGTTGAGTTTTTTCTTTGCTAAAGATAGATAGTTTGGATCTATTTACGCCAGTACTATTGTGATTACGTAATTAAAAATTAAAAGAACAACTGATGAAAAATGGACGGGAAAGAGTTTTCATGCAAATCAAATTGAATGCTTTGAAAAATTAAGGAAATTGTTCTGAAAATTGTTGGATTTATAAGTGAGAAAAAGAACTAAAAAAAAAAATAGATTGGGTGGGCTTCAGCGACAGAAGTTTACTTTCTCACAGTGCTGGAGAAGTATAAAATCAAGGTGTTGGCAGTTTGGTGCTTCTGAGGCCTCTCTCCTTGGCTTGTAGGTGGCTGCCTTCTGGCTGTCTTCACATGGCCTTTCCTCAGTGCATGCCCCTGTCTGTGTCTCTGTGTGTGTCCTAAGTTCTTCTTCTTATAAGGATATGGGTCACATTGGATTAGGGCCCACATTAGTGGCTTTAACTTCTTTATTTTTTTAAAGTCCCTATCCTAAACATAGTCACATTGTGAAGTTCCAGAGGTTAGGACTTCAACATATACATTTTGGGGGGACACAATTCAGCCCCAAACAGTGGACTTTGGGATGAAGCTTTGGAGAAAAGCTTTGTCACAAGGAATCGTAAAGCATTTCTATCACATATGTGTATGTCTACTTTTCTAATGGGGAAGATACAAAAAGTGTATTTTTCAATTTACATGACCTTT
>NW_007737420.1:32663-41494 GCF_000696425.1 Galeopterus variegatus | reverse complement strand
TGGGGGAGGGGGGAACGCAGAGTTAGTGTCTAATGGGTGCATAGTTTTATTTTGCAAGATGAAAAGCGTACTTTATACATCACAGAAAAGGAGGAAAGAAGGTTTGGTAACTTTTGCATCTCACCCACACTCCTCATGCTGGGCGTCCTCTATCTGGCCATAAGATGGCCAGGCTTGTCCTCACTAGAGCTCTTTTTGCTCTTATAAAATCATCAAAACACAGAGCCTGAAGGGAAGTTCAGAGTGTGGAAATGGAGAGAGTACGGCCCTCTTTTCACACGATAATTCCTTTCCTTCTCTCTTTATTTGTTGCTACAGAACTCACCAGTGTAGACCTTGGGTGCACAAACCTACTCATAATGGAACAATTGGCTCCAACAATATGCAAAGACCTGAAGACAGAACCATGTTGAAGGAAGGGCATGGTTTGTGTTAAACAGTTCTGACTAAGGCATCAAACACTGTTCTGAGTGGCTTCCAATCACGAACTCATTGAACCCTCATGATAACCTAATGAGATTGTTAACATTGTTTCACCACTCTGTAGGTTAGAAAACTGAGTCACAAAGATGTTAAATACATGCCAAGGTTTATTCCAGCTAATTAGATTTGTCGAGGTTATCACCTTTTTGAGATAGTCTCCCACATGAGTATCTTCACAGCACAATACACATTAAGGTCAACTGTAGCATCCCCTCCCCACTAGGTTTAACCTTTGATTTCCTGTTGAGTCTTCTGTATTTATTTAGTTCAGCCCGAGGTTCTACCGTAAGCCCACATCTGCAGTCCTAGGAATGTCTTATATACATACTGTAAGCCATGCTGGAGATGATGGATCTCAAGTCATGACTTAACCACTTAAAGGGTAAGTGACTCTGAAGATGTTATTAATCCTTTCTTTTTTGATCCTTAAAAAACCTGACTTTATTGAGATATAATTCGCATACTATACAATTTACCAGTTTAAAGTGAATAATTCAATGCTTTAAATTGTATATTCACAGAGTCATGCAACTGTCAATCTAATTGTAGAATATTGTCATCACCCCAGAAAGAAACTTTATATCCATCAGCAGTTCATCCCATGACCACCTCACTCTCCCAGCCCTAGGCAACCACTCATCTACTTTCTGTCTCTATAGATCACAAAGTACTTTTAAAAAATTGTGGTGAGATATACATGCATAAAATTTACTATTTTAACCATTTTTCAAAGTTTTTAAAAATTGTGGTTAAAAAACACATAACATAAAATTTACCACCAACCCCTTTTAAGTGTGTAGTTCAGTAGTGTTAAGAATATTTATATTGTTGTAAAACAGATCTCTAGAACGTTTTTATCTTGCAAACTTAAACTCTATACCCAAAAGGAGAGTTGTTTTTTCATGCACATAGAGTTTTATTTTCTACATTTTTAAGTGTACAGCTCAGTGGCATGACGTACATTCACATTGTTGTGCAGCCACAGCCACTATTAATCTCCAGAAATTTTTCATTATCTCAGATTGGAGCTCTGTATCACTATTAATCATTTATGAACTTCTGTTTGTTCATGTGACAATGAGGTTGATTAAAATAAATTTCACAGGTTTACAATACACTGTCATAAATGATATGACCAGCATAAAGCCTAAAGGGCTCTCAGGCCCTTGGCCTTGGACTGAGACTCACACTATTGGCTTCCCTGGTTCTGAAAGGTCTGGTTTCCAGTTTGCAGATGGACTATTGAGGGCCTCATCAGTCTCCACAATCGTGTGAACCAATTCCCCTAATAAATCCCTTCTCTTATATTTATATGCATATCCTATTGGCGCTGTCTCTCTGGAGAATCCTGACTAATGTAAAGCTATTATTTTTCTTTTTTTACATCAGGTAGCATCACACTAAATAATACAAAAATGTCTTCTGAGTGTGTTATGGAAGATTAACTTTTAAAAATTGCTCATATAATAAACTCTCCATGGTGATGAACCAGCTTCATGAAACTGAAATTCAAATGAATAATAAATTCCACTCTGAAGATAAAGAGGCAGCCCCCAGTGAGCTATCCATGTGGTGAGATTCATTTCAGAGTTTGCTACCCCTTGGGGCACTGTGGAAACTCTTAAGCTCTACAATGATTAAATAATACAGACCTCCAATTATTTTGAAAACTAAGCAGAAAAAAATAAATTAATGGGTTATAGCGAAACACATGCTAGTGTTTGAATTTTCCTTGTATCTGTAGAAATAAGGTTTATGAAATTAATAGGGTAATTCCCCATAGGATTATGACTTTCAATCTTGTCAATTTATAGATGAACACAAGCGGATACCTTCAAGATAAAGGGGGGATTTACTAAATATTTTTAGCATACTTATAAATTATTTATTTTTGGTGGGAACACTACTAGAAATTAAAAACAAAAATTAATGCAGGCTGGTTGGCTCACTTGGATAGTGAGGTGCTGATGACACCAAGGTCAAAGAGATAAAGGGGGGATTTACTAAATATTTTTAGCATACTTATAAATTATTTATTTTTGGTGGGGTGGGAACACTACTAGAAATTAAAAACAAAAATTAATGCAGGCTGGTTGGCTCACTTGGATAGTGAGGTGCTGATGACACCAAGGTCAAATGTTTGGAGCCCCTAACCAGCCAGCTGCCTGCCCCTCCACAAAAAAAGAAAAATTAAGAAAATGAAAAAGGATATAAAAAAATAAGATAACAAAGATGGAAGATCACAACTAATGTTCAGAAAGGTAGGGTGCAAATAGTATGAGATCCATGTAAGAAAACACCATATGATTGGTTTGAAAGTGGATCCAAGCGTGTTAGTACCTCTTTCTCCCTTGTGGTCTCCAAGTAGCTTTGTAGGACTTCACAAGTCCTGACTCATCTCTACCTTCAGCTCCAGGTGTTTACCTATGGCCCTTAGGGATTTGCCCAAAGTTCCATTCTGCTTGACATTTCTGTTTACTCCAGCTTGGTTCAGTCACATCTTTCCAGCTTTCCTGGGGTGGCGCCTGATGACTGTGTTGATTTTCAGCTAGTACTGCCAAGAGAGCCACAAGGACCAGTCCTGTGATGCCCATTTGGATCAAATTCTCCATTGTGTAATCTTGGTTCATGGAGTCTAGAAACACAATTAAAGAGATGAATGAGTGTTGGTTATTTTCCATTCTATCCCTACCCCAGAGCCCTGATATGGAAGCTCAGTTCCCTATTTGCTTGCCAAAATGTGTCCTCACTTGGACCTCCTCCTCAATGAGCTCACACATTCACAAGTATGATCCTTATCAGTCTGCAAGACTGAATCCACGGACGTGAAAATGTGGTTCCCAGGGGTGTCTCATAAACAGAGAAGGAAGTGAATTTGAGTCAACCATTGTATAATTGAGAGGGAGTGGGAGCTGGGCAAGACAGTTTTACATAATTTTCCAGAGTAAATGTATAGTAGATCACTGAATTCAGTATTGAAAACCAATTACAAAACTTGAATAATTCACATAAATTAAAATTAAAATTAAGCAAGGCCCCAGAATGTGGTTGGTGGTAGGGACAACCCATGGAGGAGGTGGCATTAGTATTGCAGGTTATTCCCTTTGGCTAATTGATTTGATTTATAGTTAAAAAATTCTTTATTTCTTCATCAGTTATACATGTTATAAATTTGTTTTTCCCATTTTCCATGTTATCTTTTAATGGGCATACATTTAAAAATTTAATTTGGTTGAATTTATTAATCTCTCCTTTAGAGTAGGTGGTTACTATATCTTGTTTCAGAAATTGTCTCCTATCTCAGTGTCAGGATACTTCTCTTCTGTATTATGTTAAACAAAATATTTTGCATTTTGCAATTAGGTCTCTAATCCATTTGGAATTGAGTTTTGCATCTGATTTTATTTCAGTCCTCTTACATGGATGCCCAGTTGTCCCTGCACCTTTAATTGAAGAGACCATTCTAGCCCACGTGATCTGGCAGTCCCATGTCTACAATACCACTTAGCTTGTAGCGTGAATGGAATGATGCTAGCTTTTGCACAAGGCAGATATGAGAGACGGATGTGGTCACTGTGCTCAGTGATTAGCAGCTGCTTTCTTCTCCCATAACTCTTGTCTTCTGTCTCTAAGCAGGGTGACGTAAGCAAATAATATAAAAATGGCTCTCATGATAGAGTTTTTTACAGTCTTTCTAATGATCATCATTTCCCAGCCACTCACTCACAGCAGATTCTAGTACCATAGGTTAGCTTAGGGATTCCCAGATGCAACTAGGCATGTGAAAGACAAGTGTGCTCATCTAGGTTGTGTATGGTTTCTACTGTCTCAACACGACCCCTTAATGTATGACTCTGAATGGTGGCCCCTCCTTTATCAATAGACTACATGCTTTTGAAGGATACTTTCTGGAGAGCTCTAGAATGGAGGTGAGAGTCGAATGTGGGGTGGGTAAGAAGTCCTTCTCTCTTCACAGTCCTCAAACAAGTGAGTCTTTACTTCCCTACTCTTCTGTCTCAGTGCACCTCTTCATATTCCTGCCTGTTGACAAGGCCCTGGCCAGCCAGGTCAGGACACAGGGCTGGGCTGGAATGGACCCACCTGTGACAACAAGGTCCAGGGCATCACTGGGGACTGACCACACATGGAGGCTGCCACTGCACCAACCGCAGCATGTGTAGTTCCCTGAGAAGCTGGAGTTCACAGGACCCAGACTGAAGCTGACTTGGTGTCTTCCATTTTGCTATGGTGGCAGGGACGCTTCCCCCTCCTTGGCCAGTGAAAATCTATCAAATGGGATGTGAGCTGAACCACACTGGAGGGAAATAATATCTCCCAGCATCATCACAAGACTGTGATTCGTGGAGAGAAAGGGTTGCACAAGCCTAAAAAGAAGGGAGTGAGCTGTTAGCAAGATTTTTTTCTTTTTGTACTTCTTTATTTATTTTTTGATGGAGAAAAATAAATTGTATATCTTTACGATGTATAACAGGATGTTCTAAAATATGTATACATTGTGGAACAGCTAAATGTGCTAATTAACATGTACATCACCTCACACATTTATTTTATGTGGTTAGAACATTTGAAATCTATTCTCTTACCAATTTTCAAGTATATAGTACATTGTTAACTATTCACACCATGATGTACGGTAGATCTCTTGAACTTATTTTTCCTATAAAACTAAAATTTAGTATATCTTGATTCATATGTACCCATTTCCACCACCCACAGTCCCTGAAACCAGCGTTCTACTCTGTGCTTACATGAGTGTGACTTTTTAGATTCCACATATTAGTGGGATCATGAAGTACTTGTCTTTCTGTGCCTGGCTTATTTCTGATAACATAATGCCTTCCAGGTTCATCCATGTAACACAAATGACAGGACTTCCTTTTTAATTAAGGCTAAATANGAAAGGGTTGCACAAGCCTAAAAAGAAGGGAGTGAGCTGTTAGCAAGATTTTTTTCTTTTTTTACTTCTTTATTTATTTTTTGATGGAGAAAAATAAATTGTATATCTTTATGATGTACAACAGGATGTTCTAAAATATGTATACATTGTGGAACAGCTAAATGTGCTAATTAACATGTACATCACCTTACACATTTATTTTATGTGGTTAGAACATTTGAAATCTATTCTCTTACCAATTTTCAAGTATATAGTACGAGAAAGGGTTGCACAAGCCTAAAAAGAAGGGAGTGAGCTGTTAGCAAGATTTTTTTCTTTTTGTACTTCTTTATTTATTTTTTGATGGAGAAAAATAAATTGTATATCTTTACGATGTATAACAGGATGTTCTAAAATATGTATACATTGTGGAACAGCTAAATGTGCTAATTAACATGTACATCACCTCACACATTTATTTTATGTGGTTAGAACATTTGAAATCTATTCTCTTACCAATTTTCAAGTATATAGTACGTTGTTAACTATTCACACCATGATGTACGGTAGATCTCTTGAACTTATTTTTCCTATAAAACTAAAATTTAGTATATCTTGATTCATATGTACCCATTTCCACCACCCACAGTCCCTGAAACCAGCGTTCTACTCTGTGCTTACATGAGTGTGACTTTTTAGATTCCTCATATTAGTGGGATCATGAAGTACTTGTCTTTCTGTGCCTGGCTTATTTCTGATAACATAATAACGGTAGATCTCTTGAACTTATTTTTCCTATAAAACTAAAATTTAGTATATCTTGATTCATATGTACCCATTTCCACCACCCACAGTCCCTGAAACCAGCGTTCTACTCTGTGCTTACATGAGTGTGACTTTTTAGATTCCACATATTAGTGGGATCATGAAGTACTTGTCTTTCTGTGCCTGGCTTATTTCTGATAACATAATGCCTTCCAGGTTCATCCATGTAACACAAATGACAGGACTTCCTTTTTAATTAAGGCTAAATAGTATTTCATTGTGTATATAAACTACATTTTCTTTATCCATTTATCTGTTGACAGATACTTAGGTGATTTCATATCTTGGCTATTGTGCTGCAGTGGACATGTAAGTGCAGATATTTAAGATTTTTTTCTTTCTTCGTTAGCTTTGCCCGTGTGTTGAATTTATGCTAAGCGAGGGGAGATGTGGAAATTCTCTGCTCCAAAGCTATAGGAGTTGGGAACCACAGGATCCATACTCTGTCTGAAACTATTGCCAACAGGTCTGAGCAAACAAATGGTTCATGGGGCTTAGATGAGCTACCATTGTAAAGAGATGAGAATCTGGTCTCTAAAGCCAGAAGAGCCATATGTTGGGAAAAGAGGAGGATGGTATCCAGATAGTTTGAGGAGCAATTTCAGGGACTGAAGGAGGAGACACCATGTAAAAAGAATGTCAGCAGTGGTAGGACATAGATTTCAGGGTGCAGTCTTCTAGAAACACAAGGTCCAGGCCACCCTGAGGACAGAGCTGAAAACAGGGCTAGACTCCAGCATGGGGAGCATAATTCCTCACTCCCTGAGTAGGGGCTGCACATGGTGACTTCCTTACATACGGAAACGTTCAGAAGGAAGATGAGTAACTGTACAGTGGAGAAACCTAACAAACACTACCTCGACCAGGCACTCAAGGTCAACGTCAACAACCACATTCATGTGGATAGTATGGAACCTTGACACGATGTGATGAAAATGGCACTTTGCTTCTCTGGTCTTCCTTGCAAAAACCCACAACTGTCTAATCATGAGGAAAACACAAACAATGTCCAGTAGTGGAGGAATCCTAGAAAGTACTTGACCAACACTCTTCAAACTGTCAAGGCCATCAAAAACAAGGAAAGTCTGAGAAACTGTCACAGCCCAGAGGAGCCTAGAGAGACATGACAACTCAATGCCATATGAGATCCTGGAACAGAAGGACATTAGGTAACAGGTAAGGAAATCTACGTATACTACAAACTTTAGCTGAGAATGATGGTTCATTAATGGTGAAAAAATTTCCATACTAATATAAGATGTTAACAATAGGGGTAACTGGGCACTGAATATACAGGAATTTTCTGTAGTATCTTCTTCATCTTTCTGGAAATCTAAAGCTGTTCCAAAAATAATGTCCGTTAAAAGTAAGACTATACTGCCCTTCTGGGGTGAGCCTAGGAGACCCGCTACTGCCACAGATCCTGGAACAGGACCCAAGGTGGTGTAATATAGTCACTACCATACCTACTGTCAAGCAAAGACAATTCACCAGCGCAGTAGCAGCCAGGGCCACTCCACAGGAAATCTACTTCTCACTCAACTACAATGATATAAGAAGATTCACCAATAAACGCTGCTAACAGAGTAGGAAATCTTTGTCCTCATAGCCAATCTCAGTGTAATAGAAGAAGAAAACCCTCTACCAAATGACCAAACATCAACGAAAAAAATACTAGGACTACAAATAAACAAGAAGATATGACACCACTGAAGGATTACAGCAATGCTCAAATTTCAGACTCTGTGGAACAGGGAATCCTTGAAATATCTGAAAAAGAGTTCTGAGCAATGATCTTAAGGAAACTTGAAGAAATAAAAGAAGACTGAAAATAGAGATCACAATGGAACAAGAAAAAATATCCAGAATATGAAGGAGGAAATTTATAAAGAGATTAGTACCTTAAAAAAGAGTGTAGCAGAACTCCTAGAAATGAAAGATTCACTCAGTGAAATATAAAACAAAACCAAGAGATGGAGCAGCATGTTAGCAAGAAAGAATTTCAGATCTTAAAGGTGGTCTTTTCAAAATAACCCAGGAAGACCAACAAAAAGAAAAAAAAATGGAAAAGGAGTTAAAAATAATGAGGAAAATCTAAGAGAGATAGAAGACAACCTCAAGTGTTCTAACATCTGAATTGTGGGTATTCCAGAAGGGGAAGAGATAGGAAAAGGTATTGAAAACCTGAGGAGATAGTAGCAGAAAGCTTCCCAGGTGTAGTGAGAGATACAGACCTTCAGATCCAGGAAGCTCAAAGGTCCCCAAACATATTCAATCCAAAAAGATCCTCCCCTGAGACATTACAGTTAAATTTGCAAAGCTCAAAGACAAAGAGAGAATTCTAAAAGCAGCAAGAGAAAAGTGACAAGTCACCTATACGGGAGCCCCCATCAGTAGACTTCTCAACTGATACCCAGAAGAAAGTGGAATGATATCTTCAAAATACTAAAAGAAAAAATTGCCAGCCAAGAATTATTTACCCAGCAAGGCTCTCCCTCAGAAATGAGGGAGAAATAGCGAATTTCCCAGACAAATAAAAGTTGTGGGAGTTCACCACCACACGACCAGCCCTTCAAGAAATTCTCAAGGGAGTCCTGCATCTGGAATCTGAATAGTGATGACCACT
>NW_007737420.1:30123-32220 GCF_000696425.1 Galeopterus variegatus | reverse complement strand
CAGCCCTTCAAGAAATTCTCAAGGGAGTCCTGCATCTGGAATCTGAATAGTGATGACCACTGTCACAAATACACAAGAAAGAGCAAAACCCACTGTTAAATCAGCCAGTGAGAAAGAGAAAGAAGCTAAATCATGCCACCTTAAATTTCCAACTAACGTTGAAGAAGAGAAATAAATGGAGAAGTGATGATCCAAAGATATTTAAATCATCTAAACAAAAAGCAATTAAATGAAAGGAATGAAACAACACATATTGGATTCAAAAGCTAGACCTAAGTATATGGTGTCTTCAAGAAACCTACCCCACCTGTAGAGACACATGCAGACTAAAAGTGAAGGGATGGAAAAAGATATACTATGCAAATCGAAACCCCATACAAGCAGTAGTAGCTATTCTTATATCAGACAAAATAGATTTTAAACCAAAAAACATAAAAAGGGACAAAGAAGACCACTATATAATGATAAAAGGATCTATCCAGCTAGAAGACACAATAATCATAAATATAAATGCACCAAACACAAGAGCACCCAGATATATAAAGCAAACACTATTAGAGCTAAAGAAAGAAATAGGCCCAAATACGTTAATAGTGGATGATCTGAACACCTGTCTCTCAGTAAGGGAAAGGTTTTCCAGGGAACAAATTGATGAAGAGACACAGAGTTTAATCTGCACCTTAGACCAACTGGATCTGGCAGATATGTACAGAACATTTCACCCAACAACTAAAGAATATACTTTTTTCTCATCAGCACATGGAACATTCTCCGGGATAGATCACATACTGGGTCACAAATCTAGCCTCAGCAAATTTAAAATAATTGAAACCATTCCAAGTATCTTTTCAGACCACAAGAGACTAAAACTGGAAATGCCCACTCTCAGCACTTCTATTTAACACAGCAGTGGAGGTACTAGCCAGAGCAATCAGGCAACAGAAAGAAGTGAAGGGAATCCAGACTGGAAAAGATGAAGTCAAACTGTCTCTATTTGCAGATGACATGATACTATATATAGAAAAACCTAAAGACTATCAAAGAACTCCTAGAGCTCTTTAAAAACTTCAGTAACATTGCAGGATACAAAATAAATGCCCCAAATCAGTTGCATTTATATATTTGTATAATGAACTAACAGAAAAAGAAATAAAGGAAGCCCATTTACAATTTTCATGAAAAAAATAAAATACCCAGGGATCAATTTAACCAAGGAGGTGAAAGATCTCTACAATGAGAACTACAAACCACTTCAGGAAGATATTAAAGAAGACACAAAAAGATGGAAAGATATTCCATGCTCTTGGATTGAAAGAATTAACATTGTGAAAATGTCTACACTACCCAAAGCACTGTACAGATTCAATGCAATCTCCATCAATATACCAAGGACATTCTTCACAGAAATGGAAAATACAATCTTACCTTTCATGTGGAACAACAAAAGACCCCAAACAGCCAAAGCAATCCTGAGAAAAAAACAAAACAAAAACCCAGAAGCATAACACTACCTGACTTCAAATTATACTACAAAGCTATTGTAACCAAAAGAGGATGGTACTCACATAAGAATAGACACTGTGACTGGTGGAGCAGAATACAGAACCCAGAAATCACTCCTCATGCTTACAGCCATCTGATATTAGATAAAGGCAACAAGAATCTACATTGGGGAAAAGACTGCCTCTTCAACAAGTGGTGCTGGGAAAACTGGATATCCATATGCAGAAGAATGAAACTATATATGGCCCTCTCACCATATACTAAAATCAACTCAAAATGGATGAAAGACTTAAGTATAAGACCCCAAACTGTAAAACTACTAAGGGAAAATATAGACGAAACACTTCAGCAATTATTTCTGGACACAGGCTTTATGAACATGAGCCTGAAAGCACAAACAACAAAAGAAAAAAAATAAACAAATAGGGCTATATCAAACTCAAAAGCTTCTGCACAGCAAAGGAAACAATCAACAGAGTGAAAGGACAACCTACAGAGTGGGAGAAAATTTTTGCTAACTATGCATCTGAGAATGACGTAAGGGAGGTCAGACATAATTGTGGAGGAGACGTGTGGTATAATCACAATTTCGTG
>NW_007737420.1:24637-29373 GCF_000696425.1 Galeopterus variegatus | reverse complement strand
GAAACTATATATGGCCCTCTCACCATATACTAAAATCAACTCAAAATGGATGAAAGACTTAAGTATAAGACCCCAAACTGTAAAACTACTAAGGGAAAATATAGACGAAACACTTCAGGAACTAGGTCTGGGCACAGACTTTATGAACATGAGCCCAAAAGCACAAGCAGCAAAAGAAAAAATAAATAAATGGGACTATACCAAACTAAAAAGCTTCTGCACAGCAAAGGAAACAATCAACAGAGTGAAAGGACAACCTACAGAGTGGGAGAAAATTTTTGCTAACTATGCATCCAACAAGGACATAAGGGAGGTCAGACGTAATAGTGGAGGAGACGTGTGGTATAATCGCAATTTCGTGGTAATTGGCGTGCTGCCAGTATGGATCTGGCCTTCACATCCTGGGCATGAGAGGTGACAATCAGCTTTGTATCTCATGAATATTCATAACCAATAAAAATATTAATCCAGAATATGCAAGGAACTCAAGTAATTACACAGTAAGAAAACAAACAACCCAATTAAAATATGGGCAAAGGAGCTGAATAGACATGTTTCAAAGGAAGACATACAAGTGGCCAACAGGTACATGAAAAAATGCTCAACATCACTAGTCATCAGGGAAATTGAAATTAAAACTACACTGAGATACCACCTCACCCCAGTGAGACTAGCTATAATCAAAAAGATGGTGAATAACAAATGCTGGTGAGGGTGTGGAGAGAAGGGAACACTCCTGCACCGTGGGTGGGACTATAAATTAGTACAACCGCTATGGAAAACAATATGGAGGTTTCTCAAACAACCACTGATAGATCTTCCATATGATCCATCAATCCCACTTCTGGGTATATAACCATAGGAATGGAAATCATCATGTCAAAGGGATTCCTGCATTCCCATGTTCATTGCAGCTCTGCTTACAATAGCCAAGACACAGAACCAAACTAAATGTCCATAGATGGATGATTGGATAAGGAAACCGTGATATATATACAGCATGGAATACTACTCTGCCATAAAAAAGAATGATCTCTCATTTGCAACAACATGGATGAGCTTGGAGAAGCTTATGTTGGGTGAAATAAACAAAGCACAGAGGGATAAGTGGCACATGTACTCACTCATTAGTGGGAGCTATGAGAAAAAGAAGGAAGGAAAGAAAGATTGCAGTGGTGCGTTGGACTTGCAGAGGGAGAGAACATTCCTTGTGATACAAAGTGGAGTGGGGGCAGGAAAGAGGGAGGGTCAGGGAGGTTGGAGATAATTGGGTGGAGGACACAGTGTAGAAATACAATTTGTGGTAATGGGCATGCTGCCAGTGTGAATCTGGCCTTCATATCATGGGCACGAGGGGTGACAATCAGCTCTGTATCTCATGAATATTTATCACCAATGAAAAGAAAGTAAAACTATGTTACAATTAAAAAAAAGGAAAAAATCTTTAATCCATTAACAAAAAAAGAAAAAAGAAAAACACCTGGGGGCTGCTGACAGTGGATGTCTCTTTACCTTTTACCACCAGCTGCAGGGCTTCACTGTACCCTGACCAGTGGTACTCTTTCCTATATGGGCACTGATAATACCCTGCAGTATTTGTATCCATGCGGTTAATGGTGAATGCAGCCAATTCCTGAATTCCCAGTTTCTTCTCTACCTCCTTGTATGTCGAGTTTCCCGGGATTACCAGTTGGTACAGGTAAGATTCAGGAGTTCCCTGGCACAGAATCTTCACAGACACATTCCAGAGGATCACGGGACTTGGTACGGCAGATATGATAGGACTGGGAAAGTCCCCTGGGGCAAAAGAAAGCCTAGACTCAGGTGGCCTGCATGGGGAAACCATTTCTTTCCTTCTCTGTGGAGGAAACACAAATAAATGAAAGTGTGAGAGGTCTACAATTCTTTCCTTTTTTAAATAGTTTTTTTAAATACATAAAATATACATAAAATAAAATTTGCAACTTTAACCATTTTAACATTAACTCAGTTGCACTAATTATATTCACCATGTTGTGCAACCACCACTACTATTCCTAAAGTTTTCATTACTTTGAACGAACCCTGTAACCAGTAAGCAATAACTTGCCAATCTCCCTCCCCCCAGCTTCTGTTAACCTCTAATCTACTTTACATCTGTGAATTTAACTACTGTTGGTAACTCATAAAAGCAGAATCACAGTATTTTTCTTTGGCTTATTTTCTTAAAATAATGTCTTCAAAGATCATCTACATCATAGCATGTGTCAGAACTTCATTTCTTTCCATGGCTGAATAATATTCCATTGTATATATACACCACATTTTGTTTATCCCTTCATCTGTCAATGGATATTTACATTGTTTCCGCCTTTTGCCAATTGTGAATGATGCTGCAATGAACATTGGTATACAAATAGTTCCTAAAATCCTTGCTTTCAATTCCTTTGGTTGTATAGGTAGAAGTAGAATTGTTAGATCATATGGTAATTCTATGTTTAGTTTTTTAAGGAACAACATTTTTATGTGTTTATTTTTATTGATATGAAATTCACATAACATAAAATTAACAATTTTTAAAGTGTACAATTCACTGGCATTTAGTACATTCGCAAGGTTGTGCAACCATCACCTCTATCTTGTTCCGTTTTCATCACCCTCAAAGGACACCTTATATTCATTAACCTGTCTTATTAAATTCTCTTCTTTCCCCAGCTCCTGGCTACCACTAATCTACCATGAAGTTTGCTTAATATTTGGTTTCTGTAATAATCCTTACCAATACCCAATTCTGCTCTCCACTCTAAAATGAAGGTGTAGAAGCTTGGAAATACCATGTCAATTGCTCAAGATCACAAATTGAATACTAACCAAGCCTGGTTTGGAAACTGGGAATATCTCAGTCCAGATTCTGAACTCTCTTCCTGCAGATGGGGAGAACTCTCTATCCTGGAGCAGTTAGAGAACGCGATGTGAAGGACCACTAATACAAGCGTCTGATAAATACGATGATTAATTCTGTGAGACAGCCTCCTGGCTTTGATTCATTCATGCTGTGATTTTGCATCCTGGAGACTTCTGTTCTCAGCTATAATACCGATACAGAACAGGAAAGGGGTGGGGGATGCTCAAAACCTGCTTGTTCCCTTTATCAGGGTGTGCCACTTATTTTAGACACGATAGCAATGTGTTCAACTGCAGCTCTGTAAAGGGGGAGAAAAAGTGAATTTGTCAACCTCTACAAGGATTGCTGCCAAGCAAGACAAACCTGATGCAGGTGGCTGTGGAAGCTGCCGCTGATGCTCATTGAAGCTTGCAAGGATTCCGTATATTCAGTATAATTCACCCACCAATACATCTATGCATTTGTTGTTTCTAAATATATGCAGAGATGTCTACATTATCCAGATGTATCATTAATCTTCTATTATGACCTATACCAGTGGTTCTCAACAGGAAATAATTTTGCTTTCCAGGGGACATTGGCAATATCTGGGGACATTTTTGGCTGTCACAACTGGGGTGGAAGACACTACTGGCATCTGGTAGGTTGAGGCCAAGGATGCTGCTAAACATTCTACAATGCATAGAACAACCCCCTAAACAAAGGATTATCTGGCCCCAAATATCAATAGTGTCAAGGTAGAGGGACCCTGACCTAAAGATGGTTAAAGAAAATGATGATGTGGAAATGTCATATATTAATTAAAAACACGAGTATGTAGTGGTAGATATGTGATCTGCAGTATAAAGCAGTAGAACTTGGAGATCTGGTAACAGACATGGGAATTCAGGTGATATGTGAGAATGAGTAGGAATTGTCTAGGAAATGTGCATAGGTAGGGTTGAAGTATTGTAGATAGAAGGGCAGCAGGGGGAAAGGCCCTGAGTCAATAAAGTGAAGTGAATGAAGGAGAAACTAAATTAAGGTCAGTGTGGGTGAAGATCAGAGCCACAGAGGGAGAGTGGATGATATGCTGAAGGAGTAGACACAGGCCACAGTGAGCAGGGTTTGGTGGGCCTGGGGAGGTTGGTGAGCTTATCTGAAGACAGACTACTGAAGAGTTTTGATGGAGTTTGGATGTGTTGTCCCCTCCAAAACTCATGTGGAAATTTGATCTCCAATGTGGCAGTGTTGGAAACTGATTGAGTCATGGAGGCGGATCCTTCATGAATGGATTGCTCTCCTTGGGGGTGGAGGGGTAGTGAGTGAGTTCTCCCTCTATTAGGCTCATGCCAGATGCTGCTGTCCCAGAATCATAAGCCAAATAAACCTTTTTCCTTATAAATTACCCAGTCTCAGGTATTTCTTTTTTTTTTTCTCTTCCAAATTTTATTTTATTTTGTCAGTATACAATGTGGTTGATTATTGTGGCCCATTACTGAAACCTCCCTCCCTCCTCTCGCTCCCCCCCCTCCCAACAATGTCCTTTCAGTTCACTTGTCATATCAACTTCAAGGAATTGTAATTGTTGTGTCTTCTTCCCTCCCCCCATTTCTTTTTGTATTTATTTATTTATTTTTAGCTCCCACAAATAAGTGAGAACATGTGATATTTCTCTTTCTGTGCCTGACTTGTTTCAGTTAATATAATTCTCTCTAGGTCCATCCATGTCATTGCAAATGGCAGGATTTCATTCATTTTAATAGCAGAGTAGTATTTCATTGTGTAGATATACCACATTTTCCGTATCCACTCATCTGATGATGGACATTTGAGCTGGTTCCAACTCTTAGCTATCGTAAAGAGTGCTGCA
>NW_007737420.1:23367-24445 GCF_000696425.1 Galeopterus variegatus | reverse complement strand
TCTCCGTAACCTCACCAGCATTTATTGTTCAGAGTCTTTTGGATTTTAGCCATCCTAACTGGGGTGAGATGGTATCTCAGTGTAGTTTTGATTTGCATTTCCCAGATGCTGAGTGATGTTTAGTATTTTTTCATATGTCTGTTGGTCATTTGCATATCTTCCTTAGAGAAATGCCTACTTAGCTCTTTTGCCCATTTTTTAATTGGGTTGCTTGTTTTTTTCTTGTAAAGTTGTTTGAGTTCCTTGTATATTCTGGTATTAATCTTTGCCAGTTGTATATTTTGCAAATATTTTCTCCCACTCTGTTGGTCGTCTTTTAACTCTGTTAATTGTTTCTTTTGCTGTGCAGAAGCTCTTTAGTTTGATATAATCCCATTTGTTTATTTTTCCTTTGGTTGCCCATGCTTTTGGGGTTGTATTCATGAAGTCTGTCCAGTCCTATTTCCTGAAATGTTTCTCCTATGGTTTCTTTAAGAAGTTTTATTGTTTCAAGGTGTATTTTTAATTCTTTAATCCGTTTTGAGTTTACTTTAGTATATGGTGAGTGGTATGGGTCTAGTTTCATTCTCCTGCATATTGATATCCAGTTATCCCAGTACCATTTGCTAAAGAGGCAGTCTCTTCCCCAGTGTATAGGCTTGGTGCCTTTGTCAAAGATCTGATGGTTGTAAGTGTGTGGGTTGATTTCAGGATTCTCTATTCTATTCCATTGATCAGTGTGTCTGTTATTAATGCCAGTACCATGCTGTTTTGGTTATTATAGCTTTGTAGTATAGTTTAAAGTCAGGTAGTGTTATGCCTCCAGGTTTATTTTTCTTGGTCAGCATTGCTTTGGCTATGTGCAGTCTTTTGTTATTCCATATAAATGTCTGGATAGTTCTTTCCATTTCTGATAAAAATGTCATTGGAATTTTGATGGGGATTGCAATGAATTTGTACATCACTTTGGGTAGTATGCACATTTTCACAATGTTGATTCTTCCAATCTAAGAGCATGGGATGTATTTCCATTTTCTTGTATCCTCTCTAATTTCTCTCAGCAGTGGTTTGTAGTTCTCATTATAGAGATTTTTCACAT
>NW_007737420.1:12454-22942 GCF_000696425.1 Galeopterus variegatus | reverse complement strand
AATCTGGATGCCTTTTATTTCCTTCTCTTCTCTGATTGCTCTGGCTAGTACTTACAACACTACGTTGAATAGGAGTGATGAGAGTGGGCATCCTTGTCTAGTTGCTGTTCTTAAAGGAAAAGCTTTCAGCTTTTCCCCATTCAGGATGATATTGGCAGTGGGTTTATCATATATGGCTTTAGTTATGTTGAGATACTTTCCATCTATACGTAACTTATAGAGGGTCTTTTTCATGAATGAATGTTGAATTTTGTCAAATGCTTTTTCAGCATGTATAGACATGATCATATGGTTTTTGTCTTTGAATTTTATGATGTGGTGCATCACATTTATTGATTTTGCATATGTTGAACCAATCTTGCATCCCTGAGATGAATGCCACTTGATCATGGTGTATATTTTTGTATATGTGCTGCTGCATTCTGTTAGCTAGTGTTTTATTGAGGATTTTTGCATCTATATTCATCAAAGATATTGGCCTCTAGTTTTCTTTTTTTTGTAGTATCTTTGCCTGGTTTTGGTATGAAGGTGATGTTTGCTTCTTAGAATGAGTTTGGGAGAATGGCCTCTGTTTCAATCTTTTGGAATAGTTATATAGAATTGATATCAATTCCTCTTTGAAGGTTTGATAGAATTCTACAGTGAACCCATTGGGTCCTGGGCTTTTCTTTGTTGGGAGACTTCTAATTACACCTTGAATCTCTTTTATTGTTATTGGTCTGTCCAGATTTTCTATATCTTCTTGGCTCAGTGTTGGTAGTTTGTGTGTGTCCAGAAATTTATCCCTTTCCTCCAGATTTTCAAATTTGTTGGCATCTAGTTGTTTAGAGTAATCTCTAATGATTCCTTGTATTTCTGAGGTATCAGTAGTACTATCACCTTTTTTATTTCTATTATTTGTTATTTGGGTCTTCCATCTTTTTTTAGTTAGCCTTGCTAATGGTTTGCCAATTTTGTCTTTTCAGAAAAACCAACTTTTTGTTTCATTCATTTTTTTGTATCGTTTTTTGGTTTGTATTTCATTTAGTTGTGGTCTGATCTTAATTCTTTCTTTCCATCTGCTAACTTCGGGTTTGCATTGTTTTTCTTTTTATAGTTCTTTAACGTGAAAAATGTTAGGTTTTTTACTTGCCATCTTTCCATTTTTGTGAAGTAAACATTTAATGTGATAAATTTTACCCTTAGTACCGCTTTTGCAGTATCCCACAGATTTTTGCATGATGTATCATTATTTTCATAAGTTTCAGTTAATTTTTTGATTTTCTATTTAATTTCTTCTTGGACCTATATGCCATTAAGTAGAATGTTGTTTAATTTCCATGTGTTTTTATAGTTTTTATAGTTTTGTTTGTTATTTATTTCTTATTTTAATTGATTGTGATCTGAAAAAATACATGAAATAATTCCAGTTTTTTGAATTTGTTTAGACTTGATTTGTGACCTAACTTGTGGTCTATCCTGGTGAATGCTCCATGTGCTGATGAGCAGAATGAATATTCTGAGGTTGTTAGATGGAATGTTCTGTAGATGTCTGCCAAATCCAGTTGGTCTAGAGTGTTGTTTAGATCTTGTGTTTCTCTGTTGATATTTTGCCTAGATGATCTGTCCAATGTTGAGAGTGGGGTGTTTAGGTCCCCTGCTACTATGGTATTGGCGACTATCTCATTCTTTAGGTGTAATAGTGCTTGCTTTATAAATATGGCTGCTCTGATGTTTGGTGTGTATACATTTATGATTATTGTCTTCTTGATGGATAGACCGTTATATTATTATATAGTGGGCTTCATTGGCTCTTTTTATGGTGTTTGGTTTAAAGTCTATTTTATCTGATAGAATAGCTACTCCAGCTCATTTTTCATTTCTATTTTTATGGTAAATCTTTTTCCATCCTTTCACTCTTAGTCTATGTGTGTCTTTACAGGTGAGGTGAGTCTCTTGAAGGCAGCATACTGTTGAGTCCAGTCAGTCAGTCTGTGTCCTTTGATTAGGGAATTTAACCCTTTTACATTGAGTTATTATTGAAATGTGTGGATTTGGTCCTGGCATTTTATTGATTTTTGTTTGGATGTCTTTAGTATCTTTTGTTCCTATCTTTCTGATTTCCTGTTTGTCTTCAGTGTTTGTTGGTTTTTTGGGATGGTAGATAAACTTTTTTTCTCTTTATTGTTAGCATTTTTATTTTACCAGTGGGATTTGTTCTTTCTTGAGGATTCAAGGCAGTGATGGTTGTTTTTCAGGTGCCAAACCCAGTATTCCCTTGAGAATTTCTTGTAAGGCTGGTGGTGTGGTAGTGAACTCCTGCTGATTTTGTTTCTGATAAATATACTATTTGTCCTTCAGTTCAGATGGATAGCCTTGCTGGGTAAAGTATTCTCGGCCAGCAATTTTTGTCTTTTAGTATTTTGAGTATATAATCCCATTCTTTTTGGCTTTTAGGGTTTCCAGTGAAAGGTCTGATGTTAGTCCGACTGGGGTTCCCTTTCAGGTGACTTGATGCTTTCCCTCTTGCAGCCTTTAAGATTCACTCTTTGTTTTTGGGTTTGGCCAATTTGACTGTAACATGTCTTGGAGAGGGCCTTTTTTGGTTGAATATGTTTGGGGATCTTTGAGGCTCCTAAATATGAAGATCTGTGTCTTTCCCTGTACCTGGGAAGTTTTCTACTATTATTTCATTGAACATGTTTTCAATGCCCTTTCCTTTTTCTTCCCCTTCTGGAATACCCATGATTCAGATATTTGAGTGCTTAAGGTTGTCTGTTACCTGTCTTAAGTTTGCTTCCATTTCTTAAATACTTTTTCTTTTTTATTTGCCTGTGTTATTTTAAACAGACCATCTTCAAGGTAGGAAATTCTGTCTTCTGCTTGTTCTAGCCTGCTTATTAAACTCTCCGTTGTGTTTTTTACTTCATGGAATGAATCCTTCAGCTCCACAAGTTCTGCTACATACTTTTTCAGGGCATTGATTTCTTTGTACATTTTTTCTTTCAGGTTCTGTATACCTTTTCTCATTTAATTGTGTTGTCTATCTGAGTTTGCTTGTATATCATTTAGATTCCTTAGAATTGTTGCTTGAAATTCCTTATCAGTCATTTCAAGGACTTTCTGTTGTATAGGATCTAGTACTTGAGAGTTATTATATTCCTTTGGTGGTGTCATACTTTCTTGGCTTTTCCATATTTCTGGTATCTTTCCATTGGTGTTTAGTCACTGTGGCAGGGGGTGTCACAGTCCCTTCGATCCACCCTGGTGTCTGGCCTGGATCCTGCAGGGACTGCAAATTTGGCCTGGCTACCTCAGGGTCTGTGGGCAGGTGGCTGTGTGATCTTTGGGCAGCAGGGACTCATCTGGGCTGGGGGTCCCACGGTGCAGCACCTACCTGCTCCAGCATGGCTACTTTGCGGCCTCTGGGCACAGTGGCTCTCAGGACTCTCTGGTGGTGGTGGCTCACCTGGGCTGTGGGTCCTGCAGTGCAGTGCCTACTGGTTCAGGTGTGGCTGGCATAGGGTCTGTGGGCCCGGGAGCTCTCTCCTTATATTATTTTATTTAATTGACATGTAATAATTGTACATAATTAGTGCATACAGAATAATGTTTCAATACATGTATACACTGTGTGATGATCAGACAAGCAAGTTAGCATAGCTACCAATGTAAATACTTATTTTCTTGTGATGAGACTGTTTGAACTCCTCTCTTCCAGTTATTTGAAAATATACAATAAATTATTGCTAATTATAGACACCTAGCACTATTATTGAATACTAGAACTTATTCTTCCTATCTATCTGTAATTCTGTATACATTAATCAGCCTCTTCTTATCCTCCCCTTCCTATCCCAGCCTCTAGTAACCTCAATTCTGCTTTGTACTTCTACGAGCTCACTTTCTTCAGCTGCCATATATGAGTGAACATGTAGTATTTATCTTTCTGTGCCTGACTTATTTTACTTAACATAATTACTTCTAGCCTCATCCATATTGCCATCTAATATGTTTTCTATAAAGATTCAGCAAGAAAATATATGTAAAACACACTTCACTGAATGGGTGCTCAAAGGGTACAGCTGTCTTTGCTGCACATGAAACTATCTCCTTCATTGTTTTTCAATAGAGTGCTAACATTGATGCATCTCTGCATGCAAAAAATGGCTGGACCTGTAATTCTTGTTAGGTTCTTAAACTCAGGTGTTTTAATGTAAGAGTACCCTTTTGGCCTTCTGTAATCATCCAGGTCATGGGTCTACCCATTCCTACTGTATCTTCTTATCCTGAGCCTTAGGGCCAGTTGTCTGTGGTAAATTGCTCTATGAGGATGAGATATTATAAAAAATTTGGCCTGGCTACCTCAGGGTCTGTGGGCAGGTGGCTGTGTGATCTTTGGGCAGCAGGGACTCATCTGGGCTGGGGGTCCCACGGTGCAGCACCTACCTGCTCCAGCATGGCTACTTTGCGGCCTCTGGGCACAGTGGCTCTCAGGACTCTCTGGTGGTGGTGGCTCACCTGGGCTGTGGGTCCTGCAGTGCAGTGCCTACTGGTTCAGGTGTGGCTGGCATAGGGTCTGTGGGCCCGGGAGCTCTCTCCTTATATTATTTTATTTAATTGACATGTAATAATTGTACATAATTAGTGCATACAGAATAATGTTTCAATACATGTATACACTGTGTGATGATCAGACAAGCAAGTTAGCATAGCACCTGTTACTAAGTCCGCTTGTTTCCTTTACCAATGTAAATACTTATTTTCTTGTGATGAGACTGTTTGAACTCCTCTCTTCCAGTTATTTGAAAATATACAATAAATTATTGCTAATTATAGACACCTAGCACTATTATTGAATACTAGAACTTATTCTTCCTATCTATCTGTAATTCTGTATACATTAATCAGCCTCTTCTTATCCTCCCCTTCCTATCCCAGCCTCTAGTAACCTCAATTCTGCTTTGTACTTCTACGAGCTCACTTTCTTCAGCTGCCATATATGAGTGAACATGTAGTATTTATCTTTCTGTGCCTGACTTATTTTACTTAACATAATTACTTCTAGCCTCATCCATATTGCCATCTAATATGTTTTCTATAAAGATTCAGCAAGAAAATATATGTAAAACACACTTCACTGAATGGGTGCTCAAAGGGTGCAGCTGTCCTTGCTGCACATGAAACTATCTCCTTCATTGTTTTTCAATAGAGTGCTAACATTGATGCATCTCTGCATGCAAAAAATGGCTGGACCTGTAATTCTTTTTAGGTTCTTAAACTCAGGTGTCTTAATTTCTTGTACTCTTTTGACCTTCTGTAATCATCCAGATAGATCTGCCCATTCCTACTGTGTCTTCTTATCCTGAGCCTTACGGGCCAGTTGTCTGTGGTGAGTTGAACTATGAGGATGAGATATTATAAAGAAAAATATTTGCCCACCTAGATACAGATCCGTTCTTTTTTGAGATTACATGTAACTACATGTTGAAATGATAATATTTTAGATATATTTGGTTAGATAAAATAAATTACTTACATTATTTCCACCTGTTTCTTTTTAACTTTTTAATTTGGCTACTAGCAAATTTAAGATGTTGTATGTAGATTGCATTATATTTGTACAAGAAAGAGCTGATCTGTACATTTAATACAATCACAATCAAATTACAAGATTCTTTTTTGGGTGGAAATTAGCAGCCTGATTATAAAATTTGAATGGAAATGCAAACAACCTATAATAATTATAATGCTGTGAAAGAAAAAATCCACAAATCAGAGTGCTCATGCTACCAGATTTTAAGAGGTGTTGTAAGGCTACACAAAGTGTGACAACACCATGAGACTAGACTTAATAAGCAACTGAATAGAAAACAGAGTCCAAAAATACCTCCATTTGTATATTCAGACATGTTATGTTTGACAAAGGCTGCAGTGTGGTTTAAGATGGAATAAAATGTTTTCTCAATGAATGACATCAGACCAAAGGTTAAGGTAGCCAAAAAGGAAATCCAAAACCTTTCTCACACTATACAAAATTTTTATTTTATTATTTTTATTAATTTTAATTAATCTTTTTAAATTGACGAATAAAAATTGTACGTATTTATGACATATAACATGATTGTTTCATACATGATCTTGTGAAGATGAGAATAACAAGGACAGTGACCCTATAAATGTCCCCTGTAGGATGCACAAGCTTTTCATTGGTCTGCAGAGAGTAGGAATTCTCACTTGTTCATTTGATGAGTGATCGGTGAAACCTATGTGCTAGTTCCTTGGATGCGAACTTGGGTCCCAGAGACAAACCAGACTCTGCCCTGCTCCCAGAAACTCCCAGTCCAGGGATGAGAACCGAGTGGAGAACATGTAGGGTAATAAGTACATAGTCATGGTAGCATGTGAAACTGTAGGCAAACAAAGAGGCACCTTACCTAAACCATGAGGTCAGAAAATGTTTTTTTCAAAACGGAAGAAACTCCATTGAGATCTTCAAAATATACAGAAACGTTCCTGATGACAGAAAGCTGAAAAATAGCTTTCAGGGGAGATGGAATAGCAGGTTGTCGCTTCAAGCAAGTCAAGAAAGTACAGCCAGTGAGGTTGCAGAGTTGGCAGGGGTCAAGTGAAATAGAAAATTGGAGGCTAAGCAAAGGAGTTTGTTTTCTCTCCAGCAGGCAATGGGGGCGATAGAAACTTGTAAGCAAGGATTCATGTTTAGACTAATGTTTTGATAAGAGGGATGACCCTGAAGATGAAGACTTAACTTCGTCAGATTCTAGCTGTTGTTGCATTGCAGCTGTCAAGCTGGGTTTGGAAAGGATCTATGGTGTGCATGGAAGACCTTCTCGAGGTCTTTCTATGTGTTCTCATGGGATAGGAGATGACACTTGATTTGGGTTCAGGATTTTGCGAGTTCCACATACACACTAGTATCTGTTGAAGGTTCCTTGGGCCTCTGGGAAGTGGGAGTGATTTTTTTGCGTGTTAAAATCCAATGATCCAACTGTGCACATATCACCTCCTGTGGGTCTTCTCCTTTAGGGTCCTGGATAAAGGGAAATGTTGAGTGAGGTTATGTGCATACACTGCTGGAGACTCATCAGGAATAACTTTATTGAAGAGGGTGGGCTGTGGAGGACCTACCTTCACTGTTCTCCCTATTCACTGTTCTTGGCCCACCATAGCAGCATCTATAGGAAATAGAAATCATTAAAACACCTAGGAAGGAACATTGGGATTCTTATTTCATATACAGATACAAACACTTGAGATGTGGTGCGTGGTTGAGATTACTCAGCTGCCCAACAGCAGAGTCACATATTCCATTTGTCTAAGTATAAGAACCCAGCCCATTAATCATTTGAACTTCCATCCCATTGATTCTCTTTCCTCCTTTCTCCCTTTCATAGAACCTTTTGATATCAGAGGCTGCACTGGTTGCGAGTATACAGTGGAGAATTAGTCAATGGTCTGTGAGCTGAGGGAAGGGGCAGGGACTCTGGTGTTACCTCTAGGAAGCCCTAACTCTGTGGCTCCTGCCTTGGGCCCGGGATCTCCTGCAAATGGACAACACACACCAGCTAACTCCCATCCTGACCCCATATGCCCAGATGGCACTGGACTCCTCTTCCTGAGACTTACTCTTTTTGGCAGGACAACAGCGACGAATGAGGAAGAAAAGGAGGATGGCAAGGAGGATGGTGACCACCGAGGGTCCAATCAGAACATGCAGGGAGCTGGAGTTATCTGAAGGAAGATATTAATCCAATAAGAAGCAAGTCATAGCAGCTCCCCGTTGTGGATTGCCTCCCACTTACCGATCGCCAGATAATTGCATACAATGTCTCTTTAGGACAAGTGCCTGGATGGCAAGTGGCACAGCTGTCCCCTCTTTCTCACTTGTAGTTCTAATAGTAACTGCAGGACGTGCTGGGAACACAACATCTTGAGATAAAGAGGAACTGTGTGGAGTACCCCAGTTCTGTTCCTGTCCTTCCTAGAACAGGATGTTTTGCAATTCTTTAGCCCAGTGATTTCTGTCTCTCCAGGGTATAAAACCCAGGGCAGGCTGCTTTATGGGTTCCCTCAGCTGCAGAGCAAGTGGGGAGACTCCATCCTTCCTGGGGAGCTTTCCTGAGCCGTGGGTGACGTTCTCATCCCTAAGCTTCTGTTCTCTCTTGCTTGTTATTTGTGAATAGTAAACCTGCTTCATGTAACTTATTGTGTGAGTGTTCTCTCTCACTAGACTCTGGCAGCTAAGAGAAATCAGCACAGCCAAAGGTGTAGTGTGTGAATCATTTAGAGACTTCCCCTGGGATTGACACCAGCGCAGAGAAAATCTGCTTCACAATCTCGACATCCACAGCACCCTGGAATCAAAAAAATTAATTTCTCTGATAAAAGGAAAAAAGTGTAATCAAGATCAAAAGAAGTGAAATGGAGTTGTCTGTGTCCTATACCCAGGAAATGATGACGAGGCATGTGAACTGAGGGCTGCAGAATGTGCTGTGTTCCTTTTTGTTGTCTCATGTGGCACCTGTTCGGTTTATGCTTTTTCTGGGAGGCACAGGGAAAAGACCATCCCCTGCATCAGCTATTGCTGAACATATGTTGTTGTTGCCTGGCCCCAACACTACTTGTCCTTCTGTGAATGAGGAGGAAAGTCGACCAGCAGATAGTGCTGTGTCTGGTCTCTGAGTTCAAGATCCGAACTCGCTCAATAGAATACTGGTGTTCGCCTCCCAGGGATCTGTCTGTATCTGCATATGTGATTTACAGTAGGGGTGAGGGGAATGGAGGAGGACCAGTTTTACACCATGTCTTCAGCACTTTCTCTACTCTAGTATCTATGTGTGTTGTGAGGAGGGAGTGCTTTCACGTTTTTTTGATTTTTTTGGTGTCTGGCTGGTAAAAATACTTTTTTCTTTTCTTTTGTCTGCTTGTGTTATTTCAAAGTCTGTCTTCAAGGTCAGATCTTGGTCTTGCAACACTGTGCTCCAACCAAGTGAGTTAAGTGACCAGCCCAGGCTTTCACATTTTCAAACTGTTCTCATGCTTACACAAAGTCTAAAAGGGAGGTGCTTTTAGCCTGATTTATTGTGGATAAGATAGAGGATCAAAGAGGTAATCCTACAAAGTAGGATAATGATGATTTTAGTTTGAGTGCCCTTGTCATTCTGGTATTTTACACCACAGTTGTGTGCATTTTCATCCCCTTCCCCCAACCCCACATTTTTTTCTCTCCTGGGAAGAATAAATTTGATGTAGTGAAAGTGAGTCTCAGAAGGAAATTAATAAAGCCAAGATCAAGCAACTAGCAAAAGTCAGATCCAACAGGACTTCTCTCCAAATGGTTCTACCTTGCGAATGTGTATCTATCTACTTCATTCATTAGTTTCTAAGTCACCACCATTTTTACCAGGAGAATGCAACTGTGTTCAAGATCTGAACTCACTCAGTAGAATACTGGTGTTCGCCTCCCAGGGATCTGTCTGTATCTGCATATGTGATTTACAGTAGGGGTGAGGGGAATGGAGGAGGACCAGTTTTACACCATGTCTTCAGCACTTTCTCTACTCTAGTATCTATGTGTGTTGTGAGGAGGGAGTGCTTTCACGTTTTTTTGATTTTTTTGGTGTCTGGCTGGTAAAAATACTTTTTTCTTTTCTTTTGTCTGCTTGTGTTATTTCAAAGTCTGTCTTCAAGGTCAGATCTTGGTCTTGCAACACTGTGCTCCAACCAAGTGAGTTAAGTGACCAGCCCAGGCTTTCACATTTTCAAACTGTTCTCATGCTTACACAAAGTCTAAAAGGGAGGTGCTTTCAGCCTAGTTTATTGTGGATAAGATAGAGGATCAAAGAGGTAATCATACAAAGTAGAATAATGATGATTTTAATTTGATAATGATGATTTTAGTTTGAGTGCCCTTGTCATTCTGGTATTTTACACCACAGTTGTGTGCATTTTCACCCCCTCCCCCCAACCCCACAATTCTTTCTCTCCTGAGAAGGATAAATTTGATGGAGTGAAAGCGAGTCTCAGAAAGACATTAATAAAGCCAAGATCAAGCAACTAGCCGAAGTCAGATCCAACAGGACTTCTCTCCAAATGGTTCTACCTTGCGAATGTGTATCTATCTACTTCATTCATTAGTTTCTAAGTCACCACCATTTTTACCAGGAGAATGCAACTGTCTCTCCCTGGTCTCCTAGCTCACAGTTATGTGCCTGAGAATCCTATACTTTCACATCAGTCATTGTTAATCGTATATTGATTTCTGAGATGAATTCCAATAACAGTTAACATAAAACATTAATTCCCTGTTCTTACGTAATTCTCATATATTCTAGGTCCTCTCCATCTCTCTACATTTATCTCACAATTCTCTCCATCTCATTCACAACATTTCAGGTGTAGACTCTTTCTTGAAAGTAAGATTATTTTCACCTTAGTAGATTCATGGCTTATAGCTCTGTCTGGGATATTATTTTGCCAAACTTCCAA
>NW_007737420.1:10460-12444 GCF_000696425.1 Galeopterus variegatus | reverse complement strand
CTTGTCCATGCCTTTCTGTGTGTCCGTCTCTCTCTTATCTGTCTCATCTCTATCTATATATCATCTACCTACTTCCCTCTATCTCTATGTCTTTCTCTGCTTCTCTGACTCTCTAGTTCTCTTTTGGAATCTTGGCCATCAATCCACACGTCTATCTTGCTCTATCTTTGTGTGCCTCATTAGGGACTTTGACTTTTAGGGCTTTTCTCTGCACCCTCTCCACTTCTTTATCCCCATTTTCTTTAATTTCTCTTTCTTTCTCTTTATGTGTCTCTGAGTCTCTCTCTTTCTCAGTTCCCTTCTTCTGGCTCATTCTGTCTGTCTGTCTCTCTCTGTGTGTGTGCCTGCGATTCCATTTGTCTTTCATTGACTTGTTTGATCTCTGATTTTCTCTGTGGGCTTTTGTCTTCAGTAATCCTATAAGACCTGGGGTTACTTTGGAACAAGGGTTGAGAAACCAGTTTGGGGACCTAGAAAACACACAGCATATGGGGCTGGTGTTTGTCTGCTTTACCTGGAACCATGATATTTAGGGACAAGTTATGACTCAACCACATGGAAGGGAGAGCTGTCAGAATAAACCTGGCATCTGTGAGTGCCAAATGGGCTGAGGCCACAGGGCCCAACTTAGGTCAGATATGTGGTGTGTCTTTGGGTCCTCCTGGTGGTGAAGAGAGTATGGAGGCAAAATGGCAACCAAACTTCTAAACTGTCCCCGGTCAAAGACCAGGGTGGAGGGCACACTCTCTCTCTGCCACGTGTACATCTCTCTGTACCTCACCCTTTGCTGTGTATCTCATATGACTCCTCTGTCTCTGCCCCTGTATCTGTCCTTTATGTTATAACAAGTGGTCTGTACTTGTTTCTCCTCTTTCTTTGCCTCTGTTGGTGTAGATGTAACCAAGTCCGGATCCCCACATTCATCTTCCTCATCATGAACTGGGGCTTCCACGTACTAGAATATCCAGCCTATATCCCGAAGAGAATGAAGGGCAGGTTTGGGTACTCTCACCTGTGATCACAATGTCCAGGGGGTCACTGGGGTCTGACCACTCATAGGGGGAGTGACTGACAGAACCATAACATTTGTAGGTCCCTGCATGAGCAGATGTCACTGGATTCATGGAGAAGTTGGCTTGGGAGCTCCCATGATGGAGCTCTCCAGCAAGGTGCAATGTGTTCTCAGTTGCCCCTGATCTGTGCTGAACCAGAATGAACTTCTCAAATACCGTCTCTGAGAAGCATTGCAGGGTCAAATTCCCTCCTGATTTCACCAGGGTACCCAGCTGGGCCAAGAGAGAAGGTTTTCTGTAGACTCCTAGGAACAAAGAGATCGCAAGTTTAGAAGGACTCACCCTTCCTCATCCCATTCCATGGGAACCGAAATATGTGAGGGTTCCTCTTGTGGGGTAGATGTCCCCCCAAAGCTCACTGACTCTACAACCCCACAGTGACAGTGTTGAGAGGGTGGGAAATCCTATTATGGTAATCGAAAGGTGGATCCTTGAAGAGATGATTGGCTTGTGAAGATCACACTCTAGTAAGTGGATTAATCCATTCGTGGTTTAATGGTGGTCATGGGCATACTTTGAGGGCTTTAAGAGGGAAGCCAGTGGGAGGTTAGCTCTTTTGTGCTTCTGGCTTTCTCACAAGGGGATGCCATTCATCACTAAAGTCACCACCAAAGAAAGCCCTCACCAGATGTTTTCCTGGGCTTTGGGCTTCCCAACCTCTGAAACTGTAAGCAATAAATATTGTTTCTTTATAAATTACCCAGTTTCAGGTATTTCTGTTATAAACAACAGAAATGGACTAGAACAGTGGACAGTGCCCCCCTCTGCCCATGTCTGTCTTTCTCTTTCTTCTCTCTGTCTCAATGTCCTTTCCTGTGTCTACATCCCCCACTGTCTAGGTCCCCCAGTTGTCTCTCTGCTTTCCTTTTCTCTGTTTCTCTGTCTCTAGAAGCACCAGGCGCCATTCCCCC
>NW_007737420.1:9174-9916 GCF_000696425.1 Galeopterus variegatus | reverse complement strand
ATCACACTCTAGTATGTGGATTAATCCATTCGTGGTTTAATGGTGGTCATGGGCATACTTTGAGGGCTTTAAGAGGGAAGCCAGTGGGAGGTTAGCTCTTTTCTGCTTCTGGCTTTCTCACAAGGGGATGCCATTCATCACTAACGTCACCACCAAAGAAAGCCCTTGCCAGATATTTTCCTGGGCTAGCAATAAATATTGTTTCTTTACAAAATACCCAGTTTCAGGTATTTCTGTTACAAACAACAGAAATGGACTAGAACAGTGGACAGTGCCCCCTTCCCCCCGTGTCTGTCTTTCTCTTTCTTCTCTCTGTCTCCATGTCCTTTCCTGTGTCTACGTCCCCCTCTGTCTAGGTCCCCCAGTTGTCTCTCTGCTTTCCTTTTCTCTGNCTGTCTAGGTCCCCCAGTTGTCTCTTTGCTTTCCTTTTCTCTGTTTCTCTGTCTCTAGAAGCACCAGACTCCATTCCCCCTGGGCTGGTCCTTGGCCGCTTGGCTGCTGTATCTGTTTCCCACAGATTTCTTTCCTGCTTTCTATGGTGGGGGTGGAGGAGGAACCACTACAGGCTGCAACTCCAGGCTCTCTTATCATCCAGCTCATGCTTTTACGGACAAAGTGGAATCCCTGGCAGGAGATAAGAATGAGTCAGTAAGGCAGGGAACACAGCACTTTTCCATGTCCACCCAATCTGTTCCTGGAGGGAGGGTTTCCTGCCATATCTGGGCCTTCTCCATGGTCCCAG
>NW_007737420.1:6369-7233 GCF_000696425.1 Galeopterus variegatus | reverse complement strand
TGAGCAGTCCCCTCCTTCCATGTGCTTGGAGGCTTTTCCTCCTTTCAATGTTTTAGGGCTCATTTCCATAATGAGGGTGCCCAGGGCTACATGAAGGTACCTCCTACCAAATAGACATGGCAGTTCTTCCTACAACAAATGTCAGCTCAAAACTTTGAGCAAGTACTGAATAAGGGACTCTTACTAGATTTTGATGATGCAAAATTAATTACATAAAGCAATACAAAGTAGACACAGAATAGAGGGCAAGATGTATGTGCAGGAGATTGCTGTCACGAAGATGGCATAATAGATGATCTTGGCATTGCTTTCCCTATCAATATGTCAGCTCACAACTATTAAAACACAAAAACTGCCATCCTGCAATCACTAGAACTTGGGGCAAGAGGCAGTGAGACCTGCTGAGTCCATGAAGGCATGAAAAGCCTAGGCAAGCAGGAGGAGGGACCATCTGTATCAGTCCCAGCTCCAGTTATTCATTGGACCAGCACGGAACACCACTTGTAGCAGCTACCTGGAGACAGCAAAACCACCACAACACCCTTTGCATGAAGCTTTTTAAAGTCTGCAATGGAGAAAGATGCTGTGACTGCTCACGAAAACAAACAAACAAACAAACAAACAAACAAACAAAAATCCATTTTAGAGTGCATTATCCCATTTGCCAGGTGAACAAAGCTGCTTGCAAGTTTTCCTGACACACACATAAAAGAAAATGGCTGCAGATGATGGAAGGAAGAATTCACCCAAAGGCCACTGAGTCTTTGCAAGGGACTCATGCAGGGGCTGTCCTACAGGAAACATTTGCAGTGATGGAGGGGGAGGGCTGATCCAGCAGGGGTGCACTGGGGAACAGCTTAAGCA
>NW_007737420.1:3110-4923 GCF_000696425.1 Galeopterus variegatus | reverse complement strand
ATTTGTTGCTTACAGTGTCTGAGGCTGAGAACTCCAAACTCCATCTGGCAGTGGCAACAGCCACCCATGGGTCTCACATTGCAAGATGGTGGAAACAGAGAGATCAGGAATAGAGACAGACAGACTCTCCTGTTCTTTTAAAGCCCTCAGAACCATGCCCTTGACCACCATTTTTAATCCATTCACTACTGTATGACCCTACAATCCGATCACCTCTTCAAGGCTCCACTTTTCAATGACCAAAATAGGATTTCGCACCATCTTAGTCACAGTGGGGGTTAAGGTTTTAATACATAAAACTTGGTGGACACAATTCAAGCTTCAGGGAGTTTTGGGAAGATGTAATTTAATTCTCTACATTCTGCCCCTGGCTTCCCTGAATTCATGTCCTTTTCATATGCAAATGGATTCATTTTATCCCCAAAGTCTTAACTTGTTTCAACTCAAGAGACCAAAGTTCAAAGTCCCATCTGTGAAATCAATACAAATTATCTGCTTCCAATATACAATGGTGGGACAAACATAGGGTATATATTCCCATTCCAAAAGGGAGAAATATGCCAAAAGAAAGGTGTAACAGGTTCCAGACGAGTCCAAGACGCAGCAGGGCAAGCATTAAATCTTAAAGCTTGTGAATCAGGTACCTTGATTCCATGTTCAATGTCCTCTGCATGCTGATGTGGAGGTTGGGTACCCAAGTCCATGGGCAACTCTGCTCCTTTGGCTTTCCTGGTCTCAAGCCATGCTTCAGCTCTCACAGGCTGGCATTGCAAAGTGACAGCAATGGACCCAGAAGAATAGCAGATTTATGAAATGTCTGACAGAGAATTCAGAATAATCCTCTGAAAGATGTTCAAGGAGTCACAAGAAAATACAGATGAAAAATTAAATTGTATTAGGATAACAATCTAGGAGCAGAACAAGAAACTTAGAAAAAGAAATAGAATGAATTAAAAAAACAGAAATTTTGGAAATAAAGAATGCATTATCTAATCTTGACAGAAATCTCCAACAGCAGACTTGATCAAACAAAGAAAAGAATCAATAAGCTCAAAGGCAGAATATATGAAATTATTCAATCAGAAGAGCAACAGGAAAAAAGAATAAGAAAATATGAAACAGAATTGCAGCAAGTATGGGACTTCCTCAAGCAAAATAACCTCCTCAAAATTGGTGTACGAGAAGAAGATGAAAAAAGAGGAGACTTAGAATGCATATTTAAGGATGAATTGGCCACAAATTTCCCATGTATGAAGAAAAATGACAGCATTCAGGTACGGAAAGCTCAGAAGTCACACATCAAATTCAGTACAAAGAACACCCCAAGTACATCATAATCAAATTATCAAAAACCAAAGGCAAAGAAAGAATACTGAAGACAGTTAGAGAAAAGAAACACATAACATTCAATGGAACCCCAATAAGGCTCTCAGAAAATTTCTTAGTAGAAACCCTATAGGCCAGGAGAGAGTGCCATGATATATTCAAAGAACTGAAGAAAAAAACCTGTCAACCAAGAATTCCGTATCTAGCAAAACTAACCTTCAATAGAAAGGAGAAATAAGGTCTTTCCCAGATGAACAAAAGCTAAGAAAATTCATCAACACTACACCTGTCTTACAAGAAATGCTAAAGGGAGCACTTCAGGCTGAAAGAAGGTGATGCTCAAGTGTAACAAGTAATATTGGAAGGTAAAAAACTCACTGGTAATGTAAATACACAGACATTTGCAGAATACGCCAATGTTGTAAGGGCAGTAAATAAGCCACTTATATCCTTACTATGAAAACTAAAGGACAAATTCAACCAGATA
>NW_007737420.1:0-2072 GCF_000696425.1 Galeopterus variegatus | reverse complement strand
CATACTAAAAATAAATAGTGAGAAATCAAAACATACCCCTAGAGAAAACCACTTAATCACAAAGAAAGACAGTAAGACCTGCAAAAAGGAAGAAAGCATCCATAAAACAGCCAGAAAGAAAGTAAGAAAAAGGCAGTAACAAGAACTTACAATAATACTAAAACTTGTCAATAATAACTCTAAATGTAAATGAATTAAATCCCCCAATTGAAAGACAAAGAGCGGTCGAATGGATTATAAAACAAGACCGACAATATGCTGCCTACAAGAAGCTCACTTCACCTATGAGGACATACGTTGACCAAAAGTGAATAGATGGAAAAAGATATTTCATATAAGTGTAAGTAAAAAAGAACAGGAGTAACTATATTTACATCAGATAGAAATAATAGACTTCACACCAAGGGAAGTAAAAAAAAAAAAAAAAAGATACAGAAGGTTATCATATAGTGATAAAAGGACCCATTCAACAGGAGGATATAACAATTCTAAGTATTTATTCATCCAGCTCCAGAGCACCCAGATATATAAAGCTCCTGCATCAAAGGACAGATCATCNACTATCTTGCTAGTCCACAATAGAATAAAGCTAGAAACCATGAACAAAAGGGACACTAGAACTGTACAAATACATGGAAATTAAATAACATGCTCGTAAACAAGGAATGGGTCAAAGAAGAAATCAAAAAAGAAATAAATAAATTCCTGGAGACAAATGAAAATGAAAACCCAGCATAGCAGAAATTATGGGATAGATCAAAAGCAGTTCTAAGAGGGAAGTTTATAGCAATAAATGCCTACATCAAAAAAGAAGAATGACTTCAAATAAGCAACATAATCTTACAATTTAAGGAAATAGAAAAACAAAAACAAAACAAACTCAAAATTAGTAGTGGAAGAGAAATATAATAAAGATCAGACCATATATAAAAAAATTAAAGATTAAAAAACCAATATAAACATTGATAAAACATAATTATTTTTTAAAGATAAAATCAATAAATCTTTATCTAGACTAATAAAAAGAGAAAGAACTCAAAAAAATAAAATCAGAAATGAATAAGGATACATTAAAGGGGTATCACAAAAATACACAGAATCATAAGAGACTATTACAGGCAACTATATGTTAACAAACTGGAAAACTGAAAAGGATGGGTAAATTCCTGGACACATACAACTTACCAAGATTGAATTATGAAGAATTAGAAAATCTAAACAGACCAGTAATGGGTAGTGAGATAGAAACAGTAAAAAAAAGTCTACCAACATAGAAAACACAGGGCCAGGTCGTTTTACTGCCAAATTCTATAACACATTTAAGAAGAACTAACATCAATTCTTCTTAAACTGTTCCAAGAAACTGAAGATGAGGGAATACTTCCAAATTCAATCTGTGAGGCCACCATCACCCTCACACCAAAGCTGGAAAAAGATACAAGAAAGAAAAAGAACTACAGACCGATAGCCCTACTGAACAAAGATGTGAAAATCCTCAACAAAGTACTAGCGANCATACTAAAAATAAATAGTGAGAAATCAAAACATACCCCTAGAGAAAACCACTTAATCACAGAGAAAGACAGTAAGACCTGCAAAAAGGAAAAAAGCATCCATAAAACAGCCAGAAACAAAGTAAAAAAAAGGCAGTAACAAGAACTTACAATAATACAAAAACTTGTCAGTAATAACTCTAAATGTAAATGAATTAAATCCTCCAATTGAAAGACAAAGAGTGGCTGAATGGATTATAAAACAAGACCGAAAGTATGCTGCCTACAAGAAGCTCACTTCACCTATAAGGACATACATTGACCAAAAGTGAAGAGATGGAAAAAGATATTTCATATAAGTGTAACTAAAAAAGAACGGGAGTAACTATATTTACATCAGATAGAAATAATAGACTTCACACCAAGGGAAGTAAAAAAAAAAAAAAGATACAGAAGGTTATCATATAGTGATAAAGGGACCAATTCAACAGGAGGATATAACATTTCTAAGTATTTACTCATCCAGCTCCAGAGCACCCAGATATATAAAGCTCCTGCATCAAAGGACAGATCATCCAG
>NW_007737419.1:54668-57640 GCF_000696425.1 Galeopterus variegatus | reverse complement strand
ACAATATTTCACCATGTGAATATGACCTAATCATTGTCTATTTTGGCTACTCAAAATATTTACTATTACAGCCAAATTTGCTTTGCCTATATGGTGTCAGTCTTTAGGAAGAATTGTAGATGAGTTACATAAAAATGACAGTTTTATTTTAAAAAATATGCGAGTGAGAATCAAAGGAGATAATGCAAGTGAAAGTGTTTTGATGAAGTTAAGTGCTCTACATGGAAAGTGTTATTATTATTATCTTTATCTTCCGATTCCAGTGCTGATTTTCAGTCCTTATACCCTTGCTCGTAGCTAAGCAATTTTAACCTAGTCTATGGCTAAGATGCCATTATCTTATATCTAATATTCTACTAAATTCTAAATATATTTCATCTAAGTGTGTACCTTCTGTCAACTCATTTACAATGCTGTCAAGAAAATCCATCAATCAATTTTTCCAGCTTAACTTATTTTTGATTAAAACTAATTTTATTTACTCTTTCTTAAGAACATGTTTATCTCTTCAATATTTGTATTTCTATTTCAAAAAAAAAGAGAGAGAGAGGCTATACACAAAAGGCATTATTTTACTAGGTTTAAAATCCAAGTGAAATTAAGCAATACCCTGCTTGCATTATAAAATTTTAAGTTATAAATAAATTTCTACTAATATACCCCCAAATTTGCTATTACAAATTTAACATTACAATAAAATATATAAACCTTTTGCACATATCACTATAACCATAGAGCCGGGTTGTTCTAGATGTAGAATTCTTGGATCAAAGTGAAAGAGTGTACATTTTACATTTGAACAAAATGATGACCACAACAATTTTGTCCATTTATTACTTTCATCATCATTTATGAGAGTGTGAATTTCCCTTAAAATCACAAACACAGGATATTAGTTGTAGTGGATTGAATTATGTCCTCCCAAAAGTCCCTGAAGCTAGAATTGTGTGCCCCAAATTTTATGTATTAGAAACTTAGCCCCCACTGTGATTGTTAAGTGGGTGAGAAATCCTACTATGGTAATGGAAAGGTGAAGCCTTAAAGACGTGATTGGATTGTGGGACTGTGCTATAGTGAATGGATTAAAAATGGTGGTCAGGAGGGTGGTTCTGAAGGTTTTAAAAGAAGAGGAGAGTCTGTCTTTCTCTCTCTCTGCTCTCTCTGCTTCCACCATCTTGCAATGTGAGACCGCTGGGTCACTATTACCACCACCGGATGGACTTTGGACTTCTCAGCCTCAGAAACTGTAAGCAATAAATTTCATTTTTCTTTATAAATCATGCAGTTCCAGGTATTTTGCTATAAGTAACAAATATGGACTAATACATTAGTCTTCAAGAAATTCTTTTCAATTTGATATGTGTAAACAAATCTCATTATTTTTAAATTTGAATTTATTTTAACCAGTGAGACAATAAGCATTTTCATGTGTTTATTGGCCATTTATCTTTTGTATTTTGTTATGACCCATGGTTATTGCTGACATCCTTATTACTATTACTGTGCTGATTGTTTCCTCGTTGATTGCAAAATATTTTTATATTTTGATATTTCATAAGAAAATGTGTGTGCCTCAAAAAGTGCATGTCTTTTAATTTTATTTTTGCCCTTGGACCTTTCTTTTAATTTTAACTTTTATTCTGTAAGTTAAATCTTATCTCTTCCCAAACTTACTTCATATAGAGTGAGTACAATGAGATTGAAGGATGTGTCAAGAGTTGAGCTAAGTGGAGAACAGAACTGCCAGGCATCATGGTACCGTCAATAAAAAGATTACAAGACAAAATGAAAGTAACAGGAAAACTTTTAATAACTTAATGGGATAATACGATTATAAACAGAAGGTCAAATAAGAGAAAGTGATGCTCTTGAGCTGTTCCATTTTTCCCAAAGAAAAGCCTCTGCCAAAGCCCCCCTAAAAAAGCCTCCAAATGGAAGCACCTGGGCTAGCAACGCAGATACAAACAAACAAGAATATGGAAGGGTCTGAGTCCTTGACTTGGCTTTTTTCAGGGACTGCAATGCCCTAATCATGCACCACATCTAGGATCGCAACCCTCGGTGTTGCACCCGCACCTCACTCAGCCAGTGAGCGGGAACCGGTCTGTATGTGGGATCTGAACCCTCGGCGGGAGTGCCGCCACACTCCAGTGTGCCACCGGGACAGCCCAATATTTTGATATTTCTTAAGAAAATGTATGTGCCTCAAAAGGTGCATGTCTTTTAATTTTATTTTTGCCCTTGGACCTTTCTTTTAATTTTAACTTTTATTCTGTAAGTTAAATCTTATCTCTTCCCAAACTTACTTCATATAGAGTGAGTACAATGAGATTGAAGGATGTGTCAAGAGTTGAGCTAAGTGGAGAACAGAACTGCCAGGCATCGTGGTACTGTCAATAAAAGATTACAAGGCAAAGTGAAAGTAACAGGAAAACTTTTAATAACTTAATGGGATAATACGATTATAAACAGAAGGTCAAATAAGAGAAAGTGATGCTCTTGAGCTGTTCTATTTTTCCCAAAGAAAAGCCTCTGCCAAAGCCCCCCTAAAAAAGCCTCCAAATGGAAGCACCTGGGCTAGCAACGCAGATACAAACAAACAAGAATATGGAAGGGTCTGAGTCCTTGACTTGGCTTTTTTCAGGGACTGCAATGCCCTAATCATGCACCACATCTGGTGTGGGGAGGGTAGCTACCCCTGTGAGACCCTCCAGGTACAGCCCTTATAATTGCCTATGATGGAGCCTGAAACATCACACATAGATTTCTGACCAGGAGCTGGATTCTTCAGGATCGAACTTGTTTCTCCAAATAAAAACAGTTCTCCTTGAAAGTTTAATGTAATAGTATAGCCTTCAATTATTGCTTTAATGTATAGCTTTACGTTAAATATTTAGCACTGGACTTGTCAATTTTTTTCCAATAACCTGTTTTATTTTTCCCACAATGTAATACTGCTTTAATCACTATAG
>NW_007737419.1:46484-53359 GCF_000696425.1 Galeopterus variegatus | reverse complement strand
GACATTCTTGGGGGGGAGGGGAGAGAGGGAGGAGGGAGAGAGGTGTCGGTGATGGGCCATATAATCATATACATTGTATATTGACAAAATAAAAATTTAACGAAAAAAAAAAAAATTTAACGAAAAAAAAATTATTTATCTCATTTTATAATCTCTATAATTTCTATTGTAATGCTTGCCTGGGTTACTTCAAGAAGACTGTCTTCCAAATCAGTAATTCTTTCTTCTGCTTATTCTAGCCTGCTAATAAAGCTCTCAATTGTGTTATTTATATCTTTGAGTGAATCTTTTAGTTCCATGAGTTCTGCTACATTATTTATTAAGGTAATAATCTCTTGTAAATTTCCTCCTTCATATCCTGGGTTTTTTTTTTCTCATTTCATTATGTTGTCTGACTGAGTCTTCTTATATTTCAGCAAGTTTCTTTAAGATTGTTGCTCGGAATTCCTTTTCAGTCATTTCAAGGGTTTCCTTCTCTATAGGGTCTGGTACTTGAAAATTATGTATTTTTTTGGTGGTGTCATATTTTCTCAGGTTTTCAAATCTGTAGTATCTTTACATTCATGTCTGGTCATCTGGTAGAGCAGTTGCTTCTTCTGTTTTTTTTTAAATAAGATTTTATGAATAAGACCTCCAATTCACAGGCAACAAAAGCAAAAATAAACAAATTGGATTATATCAAACCAAAAAAATCAACAGAGTGAAAAGACAGCCTGCAGAATAGGAGAAAATATTTTCTAACTACACATTGACAAGGGGCCAATATACAGAATATTGAAGGAATTTAATTCAATAGTAAAAAAAAAAAAAAAAACAAATAATCCAATTAAAAATTAGGCAAAGGAGATGAATAGACATTTTTCAAAAGAAAACATACAAATGGCCAACAGGTATATGAAAAAATGCTCAACATAATTAATCATTAGGAAAATTAAAATCAAAACCACAATGAGATATCATCTCATCCTAGTTAGACTAGCTATTATCAAAAAGAAAGAAAATGAGTGCTGGTGAGGATGTGGAGAAAGGGGAACCTTTATATATTGTTGGTGGGTTTGTAAATTAGTACAGTCATTTTGGAAAACAGTATGAGGGTTTCTCAGACAACTATAGATAGAACTACCATAATACCCAGAAATCCCATGAGTGGGTATATACCAAAAGGAATGGAAAACATCACGTCAGAGGGATAATATCTGCACTCCTATGTTCATCACAGCTCTATTCACAACAGCCAAGATATGGAACCAACCTAAATGTCCATCAAAAGATGACTGGATAAAAAAATGTGGTACATATACACAATGGAATACTACTCAGCCATAAAAAGATTGAAATTCTGCCATCTGCAGGAGTATGGATAAACTTGGAGAAAATTATGCTAAGTGAAATAAGGCAGGCACAGAAAGAGAAATATCACATGTTCTCACTCATATGTGGGGAGCTAAAAAAGAAAAGATAACAAAATGAAAAGCCAAGTAAATAATATTCTTAATAATAAATTGAACTGTTTAATTGAGAGGAAAGAACTGTGGTTACTAGAAGTGGGAGTGGGGAGGGTTGGGGGCAGTGAGAGGCTGCTTAATGGACACAAAATTACAGCCAGAGAGGAAAAATAAGTGTATTGGTGTACAATTGACCCAGGAATCTATAACTAACAATGATTTACTGCCTGTTACCAAAAGACTAGAAGAGAGGAGATCAAACATGCACATCACAAAGAAATGACTGGGTTTTGCAAGGATGAATACACCGATTGCCCTGAATGGATCTTAACACATTGCATGCATGTATTGAGATATAACATTGTACCTCATAAATATGTACAATAAATATGTTTCAATAACAAATTTTAAAATTTTATAAAATAAGTAACAATTTAAAAAAATATGTTGATATTAGAAAAATTATCTTTTTTCATTTATTTTCCTTTAAATTATTTATTTTTTTTTCCTAAGTTTGGAAGAGTTTGAATTGGGCCCCAAAGATTACTAAGTGTCCTGTCTAGTGAACTCTTCCAAGTTATCTCAATCTTCCTTTGTCTTTTCTATATTTCACTAATCTACAATTTGTAAAAACATACAAGGCAGCAAATACACACACACACACACACACAACTTTAATATGACAGAATGCAATTGATTATTGCTGTGTGGACAGACCAGTTTTTCATTCATTTGTAAATTCATTTTAGCATTCTTTATTACCTGGAACATGTGGTTCTTTGAATTCTCCAGTTGTTACCTCTTACTGATTCCCTCATTACGTAATGAGTTAACTAAAATTTTTGATATATGGTTATTTTATACCCATAGGAGATTCATAATACTGTCGTATTTTTTCAAAAAAATTGCATACCAATTTAATTAAATATTACTAAAGGCTGAGGAACAAAAACAGCAAACACCTCGACTCACTGTGCCATCCCATTCCCTCAATAAACCAATGCTCTTTTGCTATTTAGTTACCACATTTGTAAATAATTTACTTACACTATTATGTCTTTCTTTTTAGTCCAATTTAGATACATTGACTTCTTATATTGATAAGAAACAGTTTTCTGTCTTGAACTCTGCCCTCACCCCTGACATTAACTTTCCATCACTTCAGTTTCTAATGAACTATTCCCCTCACTGTTTTCATGGGTCTACTCCTTCTTCAACAGTTTTTAAATTAAATACCATCTTTACAAGAGGTCTTCCTGTCTAACCTATCTACTATCATCTCGCCTCTCTTACTTTCTCAGTGCTTTCTAAATTTACTACATTGCACTTACAAATAACTTAGAATTGGCATTGTGTTGTTTGTTTACAACAATAATTGTTATATTTGTTTAGTTTTTGTTATCGTTGTTGTTGTCTATCCTCCCACTAGGTTGTAAACTGTGTAAGAGCAAAGGCGATTTAAATTATTGAATGCCTCCTTACTAAGAGGAAATCAGAAATGAGTGAGAATCAGCTCTTGCCCTTAATAAGTTCACTGTCTAATAGAAGATATAGACATATAAATACCCCTATAAGTGCTATATTTCAACTCTTCAGAATTCCAAAATTTTATTTCAGAGCATATTTGCAATAAAACAAATGAAATTCATTTGTAGTGAGATGAAATTTTATCTACATTGTTGTAGGCATCCACAAAAAAATTGTATCAAAATGTTTTGGGGGGGGTGGTTAAGGTACATTAGTAGGCAGACAACTGAGATTCTGAAGTCCCTAGTAAAGAATTAAAATAAAATCACATTAAGGAAAACTGTAAAACATATTTAACACATTAAAAAAAGAGAGAGAGAGAGTTACACCAATACAAGGTAGCTTTTGCCAAAGACCAAATGAGAGAGGCAAATAAAGTTCTTAGAGTTGACAGTAGAGTGATAGCACTCTTACACGGACAAAGAGGGTACATTGCAAACAGTGACCCATGCTTAAGTTGGAGCCTCTATGATATGACCTAGATAAGTAAAAAGAAGGGCAGGGACATCTTAGAATGTGTATGGCATGCTTAGTCAACAGTGAATGAATGGTTTATCTGAGGCCAATGTAGACACATATAAGAACCTCCTTCTAGAGGCTCTATCCAGCCTGTTGAATCATAAGACTTCAGTCTACTTGTGTGACTGTCCTCTTGAGTTCTCTGCTTCCCTAAGCCTGTGAAGATCATAAAACTGTTACTCCACTTAAGTTATAACAGATAGTGTGCATCAAAAAATAGTTCATACTTAATGTGAGCATTCTCGATGGGGCTATTTCAATCTCAAATTATATTTGCTCCAAGGAAAACACACAATGAATCACAACTAAGAAGAGAAAAAATGTATCAATGGATAAAAATAGCACTAACTGTCTTCCAAGTATACACAATTAGGGAAAATTCTGGGGTTATGGAAGAATGTTTTAGAACCCACGGGAACAATTTAGTCCATGTTCATTAGCTCAACATTGCAAATCAGCATTTCCAAAAAGAACATTTAAATCATTTGTCTTACTGCTGCAGTGTTAGGGTCACTCAGGCCAGGTTCTCCTTACCTCAATTATGGGCAATTCTTTGGCCCTTGGTTTTCAGCTTTGAGCACAGAAAACTGCTGAAGGCAGAAGGCAGGCTTTGTTGTTTCCTCCTGCCTCAGAGGCCAAAAATGGTAATTTAATTCAATTAAAAACTGTGTTTATCCAAAATATGGCAAAGATTTCTGACTTGCAACATAAAGCTTCAATGAAGTTAATTTAGAACTTTTCTATGTCTCAAATGTCCTCTGAGGCTACAAACGCTACAAAACTGCTCTTCCCTAGTCATCTCTCCTGTTCACCCAATTGCCCAAGCAGATCACTGAGAATCATTCTTCATGCCTCTCTCTTGTTTCATCCCCAGTTTCCCCAAGCACAAATAACCCCTAGGTCCTGAAAATTCTACCTCTTCAGTCTCTTTGTCCTCTACCCCTCTTCTCTCAAATCATGTCTGGATTATTGCAATAGATTTCTAGCAAGTGTCCCTGCCTCTAATCTTATCTTCTAAAACCCTCACTCTATTCAATTGCTGGATAGAATTTCTAACACTTCTATTTGTTTCCTCTTGTTCCCCGCTATACTACAAGCTCTTGATGGGAGTTTATTAACACCATTTCCCAACGCATCAAACATGTATACTAATTACATGAACAAACAAAATGTTTTCTTCAAAACTACCACTATCTCATTTTTATCCAAAACTGGCTTTTGAATCCCATCCCAGTTAAACATAACGTGTAACCAAAAAGGACAAAATGTCATCAGTATTTCCAGTAGCGATAACTGCACAAATACTTTAAAGTCCTCCCTACTTTTTAATGTCTAAACAAATGAAAGAAGAAAGTCAAAATAATAAATCAAATTCTATCTGTGCTGAAATTAGGAAAGATCCAAATTTCATATTATAATGCCAAATAAGATGAGCCAGAAAAAATATAACTTTTAAAATTTATTTCAACCAAATTGGAAGTTGATGACAAAAATAAAATACCTTTGAATCGCTTGACACCAATTCCATTTTTTTCAGAATTAAGTAGGGAAACTATTCATACTCCAATAGCATCAAATAAGGGCATAGATGTGGAAGAGTTGTGTGGAGGGCAAAGATTAAATCTGCTTCCTCGTCGAAAATTGGCATGGGTCATCACTCACGGAGAATAAAATAAGTTGCAAGGCCAAAGAGTACTGCTTTTCTGGTATTTAAAATAAGATGGCTGAGATCCAGAGATAAGCATATTTTAAAAGTACAGACCACAGACAACTGTGCCTGCACAAATAAAAACGTATATAACATAAAGCACCAGCAAAAATCCTTGAGATATTGGGAATCACTTTAACTCACCCTCTCACCTAAATATGGAAAAACAAATCTAATCCTGGAAAGCATATTCCACAGAAGAAGGTGAGCCCCAATCTGGGAAAGAGCCTGTCCCAAATGTACCATAAAACATAGAAGAAAAATTTAACATAATTTTTTGTCAGTGATTAGTAGACCAAATAGACTAAAAAGATATATTGCAAACACCTTTAATACCAAATACCATTAATAAAGTTGACCTGATAAAGTAATTCTCAAAATATATGTTGTATTCAAATACCAAGAGATTTTATTTTAAAAAGTCCAACAAGATGATCTTTGTAATCAGAATTTATGGGAGTGTGATCTGGGTATTGTGATATTGATCCTGAGATCCACTGACCTAATCAATATATATTCAAATGTATATCATACAAAAAGAATGCATTTCATAATCAAGTGCCCATGGAACAAAAATTGACCACATATTAGGCTTATTAAACAAATCAAAAAAAAAATCACAAAAAAATCTCAATGGAAAATCAAAGTATTGAACATGATATTATTTGAGCCGAAGGCATTATAATCCCAGAAATAAATAACAGAAGAATCCTGTCAACTTTGAAACTGAAAATAATAATAATAATAATAATAATAGTGATTAATTTAAATTTTAAAAATGTTTAAAAATTTAAAAATATGGGCCAGCCCGGTGGCACACTGGATAGTGCACCACTTAGGAAGCGTGGCAGCGCTCCCGCCCGAGGGTTCGGATCCCACATACGGACCGGTTCCCGCTCACTGGCTGAGCAAGGTGCGGGGGCAGCACCGAGGGTTGCGGTCCCATTGCTGGTCCCCAGTCCGGTACGGGGGCAACACTGAGGGTTGCGATCTGTTGCCGGACACGGAAAAAGACAAAAAGACAAAAAAAAAAAAAAAATTTAAAAATATCTCTTCTGAGTAACTTTTGAATCAATGGTGCAATCAATATTACAATCTAAAGTTTTAACAGTTCCATTGGGATACAGTTCTCATGTCATATAATTCACTGACTTAAAGGATACAAAGCAATGTCTTTCAGTATATTGTGTTTAGATAATCATGCAACTATCATGATAATTTAATTTTAAAATATATTATTCTCCCCTAAGAAAAACCCATAACCATGAGCTGTCACTTTCTTTTTTCGCATATTTCATCACATCAATCCCAGCCCCCAGCTATTAGTAACCATAAATCTACTTTTTGTCTCTATAAATGTGACTATTCTGGACATTTCGTATAAATGGATTCATGTAATACACAGTCTCTTGTCAGAACATTCTTTACCTTAGAATAATATTTCTGAGGTTTGTCTATGCTGTAGAATCTGTCATTGCCTAATTTCTTTTTTATTATTGAATAATATTCCTTGGTTTAAATATATCACATTTTGTTTATCCATCCTTCAGCTGATGGGCATTTCATTTGTTTCCATTTTTGTTTATTGTGAATAATGCTGTGATAAACATTCATGTACAGTGTTTGTGTGGACATATATTTTCAATTCTCTTTCAATGTATATATTCCTAGAAGTA
>NW_007737419.1:42363-43692 GCF_000696425.1 Galeopterus variegatus | reverse complement strand
ATTAAAGATAAAATATATCTAACATTTTAGGGGAAAAAATCTGAATCTATGTCTATGTATTCATATCCAGCTTTCAGAAACCTTTATCTATTTCAATCTAGAAAAAATAAGAGCAAATACTATTCCCAATGGTAAGGTACCATTACTTAATAATAAAACTGATCAGGTTCTCTACAAATACAAATAAGCTTTAAAACCGAATTTTTAAAAAGAGGATTTTAATTGATAGACTAGAGATTTCCTAAAGATTCACTGCCAGATATTATTAAAAGAGAGTATATTGTAAATTAATTTGTTAGCTTGCTTTTTCAGGACCTTTGACTTATGAAACACAAAAATTTTGTAAAGTGCCTTCTAGCTTAGATTTTAATTCCGAGCTGCTTTAGTTCCCTAAGGATAATCATTTTCTGCAAGGCCATAAATAATATTACTTTGTAAAGATGAAAGATCAGGTGTACAATTTTCACTGTTCATCTCGCTTCAATTTCCTCCTGATGGTCAATCTGAGTCATCTTGTCACATTCTTTGGCAATCTCAGTCTCTTGAATCACCAATTACTTGATAATTACTTCCAAGAACAAATGTACTTATGTCTGTATACCCTGAAGAATCTCTGCAATATTTTATTTTTCAGAATTTTAATTTTATATTCTCTCTGGACCTTAGATTTTTGCCCACTTAATGTTAAATCTGTTGTTGTAACAGCCCTGTGACTTGCCCAAAGTTCCTGTGGTGGGCAAATTATTCATCCTCATTTAGCAGGAACAGAATGTCTTTGGAAAAAATTTCATCAACCTAATGGAAACTACTCACATGGCCCCAGTAATCTATCTTCCTGAAAACCCACTGAAGAAAGCTACCGTGCTTATAAATCCAAATCATGGTAAAAGATGACACAATATATGCCTATCATTCTGCTGTAGTATCTTATACTCACAAAATAAGCTCTATTCTTGAATGTTTTTTCTAAAGTTAAACTAAACAATATAAAACTCCTGCCCTTTTACTAGGTTTGGGTATTTTGTTACATGGAAAGAATAACACATTAGCCAGTTTACACATTAGCAAAAAGCATCTTATATAAGAGAAGCCTTACCACCTATTGATAGGAATAAATAGAGCCCTTAATTCATTCGACAAATCTTTTTAATGCCTGTTATGTGAATCCCTAAGAGGATAATATCAGAAAAGAAATAAAAATGGGAAACTGAAGCAATTACCCCTGAAAAAGGTGTAGGCTTTGGTTGTTAATCATTTTGATCAATACTTAGGTCAATATTGCAAATGTTCTGCAAATGCAGGGTCAGAGTGGGCATTGTACATTGAATG
>NW_007737419.1:31038-41388 GCF_000696425.1 Galeopterus variegatus | reverse complement strand
GGGGCAACACTGAGGGTTGCAATCCGTTGCCGGACACGGAAAAAAGACAAAAAAAAAAAAATAAAAAAATAAAAAAATAAAATAAAATACAAATTGTTTCAGAAGTATTGTAGAATGTGTGTTAGTTCCTTATCACCATCCAATTTATTGCTCATTAGATATCAAGATGACAACTATTATGAAGGGAAGAGTTTGTGACAAATATTTGGTCGTGAAAAGAAAACTCCATACTTTAGAATGGTAAGAACCACTTACAATCAAGACACTTAGAAATTTAAGTTTTAATGGGGAAGTTCACATAATTACTGAGCTTGACCCATGTCTAGGGAGTATAGAGCTAGTATCAGAACATGGCTTCAGAAATAAGCAATCTTGAGCAAAGAGAAAAGAGCTGCAGGCATGTAGTGAATGCTTATAATTTTACGTTGTTTCAGCATCCATTTTGCATGCAGGTTTTGCTTTCTTGTGCTAGAGGCAGGTCTCAACCACCCTTGACACAGTTACCAGTTCTATGGCACAACCAAATGGGTTAAGCTGTTGGCCGGATATAAATACTTTGAGACATCTCTGTCACCTGGCAGACTGGGCCCTCTGCTTTCCAAATGCTTCCTTTAAATGGATCATTCAGGCATTTGCCCATGAACTTAAAGTGACCCACACCCTTGTCAACCTAAATGACAGACAAAAAGAGGCTCTTTAAGAAAAGTGATATTTATTCAGGAATGAGCATTTCAATGGGAATACACATGCCATAGTACACTATGTGTGTATTCAGGGAGGTAAAAGAAGACAAGACTTTTAAAGGAAAATGAAACAGAATTACATAACTGTTTTTGGTTACAAGGATCAATAACAAGGGTGGTGCCAGCTGGAGGTTGGACAGGCAGTTGCTGGGCCGATGTCCTTGCAGAAGTTGTTTTCATACATGTAAGGTTGCAATGACCTTTGCGCAAGGTTGTGATTTTTACAATCTTTTGTGATAGTTCTTTTTGTCAAGCATTTGCGCCTGAGAACACTCCCTTCATGTCATTCCCAAGCTTCATTTGTTGGTGTTTTGACACCAGTGACTCCATTTTGACTCTGACAACTTCCATAACTTATTCCTCAATATATACTATTACTTGCGAGGCTTTCTTCTGTCTCCCTGCCTGCACTCTCTGACCTCCTGTGTGTGTGGCCTCCAAGCTTGCTGTGTGCTCCCCAGGGTCTGTAAGTACTAAAAACTCATAAATTTTTACATTGTGATTCCGTCAAAACTCTTAAACTTTTACATTGTAATTGTGTCATTGAAGCCACAATCTGATGCCTGATGAAGAAGTCACCCAAAAGAGCATCCTGCTGGTGCTCTTTTGTCTGGGCCTCTAGTGGCTGCTTGGGACAGTAGCTACCAGCTAAGTTGATGAAGAAACTCAAAGAACTTCATTAAAAACAAGACATCACACTACCTGACTTTAAAATATACTATGAAGCTATGGTAGTCAAAACTGCATGGTACTGGCACAAACAAACATATAGACCAATGGAACAGAATAGAAAGCCCAGAAATAAATTCATGCATTTATGGTCAATTGATCTTTGACAAAGGTGCCAAGAACACACAATTGGGAAAGAACAATCTCTTCAACAAATGGTGTTGGGAAAACGGGATATATGCATGCAAAAGAATGAAATCAGACCCTTATCTCACATCAAATACAAAAATCAATTCACAATCCATTATGGACTTAAGTGTAAGACCTCATACTATAAAACTACTAGAATAAAACACGGGGAAAACCTTTTTGACATTGATCTAGGCAATGTTATTTTGGATATGACCCCAAAAGCACAGGCAACAACAACAACAAAAGACAAATGGGATTACATAAAACCTAAAATATTCTGCATAAAAAAGAAAACAATCAACAGATTGTTTTAAAGAGACAAACTTCAGATTGGGAGTAAATATATGTAAACCATGCATCTAATAAGGGGTTAATATTCAAGATATATAAGGAACTCACACATCTCAGTAGCAAGAGAACTAATAACTTCTTTTAAAAATGGGTAAAGGACTGTGTCTTAGTCCATTTGTGCTACTGTAACAAAATTCCTAAGACTTGGTAATTTATAAAAGAACAGAATTTTATTTCTCACAATACTGGAGGTGGGGTAGTCCAACATCAAGGCATGGGCAGATTCAGCATTTGGAGAAGTCTACCTTCTACTTACAAGACGGCATCTAATAAAGTGCAATAGCTGAGTCCTCCTGAGGGGATGAATTCTGTGTCCTCACATGGTGGAAGGGATGAAAAGGCAAAAAGGGGCTGAACTCAGTCCCTCTAACCCCTTTATAAGGGTACTACCCCATCCATAAAGACAGAGCCCTTATGACCTAATCACCCCCTAAAGTCCCTACTCTTAGTACTGTCAACGTGAATTTTGGAGGTGACACAAACATTCAAACCATAGCAGACCAAAATAGATATTGCTCAAAAGAAGATATATAAATGACCAACAGGTATATGGAAAAAATACTCAACATCACTAATCATCAGGGAAATGCACATCAAAACCACAGGGAGATATTACCTCACAACTGTTAGAATGGCTGCTATTAAAAAGACAAAAGATAAGTGTTTGCAAAGGTGTAGGTAAAAGAGGAGGACCTTGTGCATTATAGTTTAAACTGGTAACAGTACAGAGGTTTCACAAAAGAATTAAAATTAGAACTTACATGTGATCCAGCAATCTCAGTTAATGGGTGTATATTTAAAGGATATAAAATCAATATGTCAAAGAGATATGTGCACTCCCATGTTCAGTGCAACGTTATTGACAATAGCCTAGGTATGAAATCAAACTAAGTGTCCATCAATGGATAAATAAAATGTGGTATACACACACACACGCATATATATACACACACAGTAAAATACTATTCAGTTTTTAAAGAGAAGAAAATTCTGCCATTTGTGTCAACATGAATGAATCTGGAGGACATTATGCTAAATGGAATAAGCCAGGCACGGAAAGACAAATACTGCATGATCTCACTTAAATGTGGAATCCAAAAAAGTTGAACTCATTGAAGCAGAGAGTAGAATGGTGGTTGCCAGCGTCTGGGAGGTTGGAGAAATAGGGAGATGTTGGTCAAAGTGTACCAGTGTTCAGTTAAGCAGAATGAATACATTTTTGATATCTAATGTACAGGATGGTGACTATAATTAAAAATACAGTACTATATATTTGAAATTTGTTGAGAGTAGATCTTCAGTATTTCCACCACAATAAAGAAATGATAACTTATGTGAGATGATAGATATGTTAACTAGCCTGATTGTGGTTATCATCTGATAATGTGTACATATATTATAAATGTAGAAAACCTCTTACACTCATTTATACACTATAGAACTAGCTTTGTTTTCCCTTTATAGCTAGCCCTTAATGATTGACTAGGATTGTATCAAAAGCAGCTGTTCATCAGGCTTGAAGACTCTATATCCTGTCCTCTGATATATTTACCTATATAAGCCCCAGGCCCTCAGTCGAATGGGAAGGCAGGTAGGACTTTACACTCTGTCTCCTGGTTGACGTCTCCTGAAATAAAAAGCTTTCCTTTAAGTTCTTTCGGTGGGTGTGATTGGTGATCCTATAGTGGTGAGCACTCAAACCCACATGGTCAGGGATTCTCCCGACTAACTCAGCCTCTCACAGGTTGGCTGTCAGTGAAGGGGAATCCCGTGAGACTTGTTTGCTACCAATATCAAAACATCATGTTATACATTTTATATATGTGCATATATATGCGTATGTATACACATACACAGTATATATATATATGTGTGTGTGTGTGTGTGTCTTTATGTATATACAGTGTTATTCATCAATTATACCTCCATAAAACTGGAAAAAAATTAAGACAGAACATAATCACTGAAAAAGAGAAAATAAGGGAATGTATGTGGAGAAGGCAAGCAAAAAGAGGAGTGTACAGGAAAAATGCAGTGCTTCAAATAAAATATTTAACTGTTTTAGAGTTGCCTATTAGACTAATACTGATATAAAGCATAGAGTAAATGAAAAGATTTCCACTGAAGACTCTTGTAAGACACTGCCTTATTAGATTTAATAATCCATGTCCTTTGAGCAGAGACTAGAAAAATGGAACACTGGAAACTTCTAATAACTTTCAACAAGACAACATAAGCAAAAATCTACTTGAACATTCACAAACATTACATAGAACAAAATACAAGCTTATCTTATTCAATTCTTTATAATAACCTGCAAATGTTAATTGGTATAACAGACCAAAGAAAATATTAACGTATATCATATACACTGATTAAATGCATGCATTTGACCATGTGGCTTTTATTTACATTAAAATAATTAGACTGTATCTGCTTTAGGGAAATAAGCTACTCTGAAACCTTATTAGCTTACTTCCTCATGGTATAAAAAATTTGCCTCTAGAGTCTTTGTAAGAGAAAACTTCTTGTAGCCTATGAGTAACATGGATCCAACTTTCAAGACCAAGAAAGTCACAGCATCCTCACAAACATTCAAGTTGTTTTTTTTTCCTGCCACACTGAAAGGTTAAGATAAACTGAGAACTAAAATTGTAAATTAAAAAAATAAGATGCTGAAAAATAAAGGCAATACATTAAACTTTCAATTAATCACATAGGTCATTTAACACCATTTGAAATGAAAAGCTTCAGGTAGAAGGCAAGGTAAATGTATCATTTTTCTCAGTTATGATTCTTCCTATTTAAATCTTTAAAAATAATTTTTGTTACTTTTTAAATAGGGAGTGTTTACTCAGAGATATAATGAATCTGGACACCCAAACTGAGAGCCAAGCCTGCAATTACCATTATTCCACAGCCTCTCTTTTTGTGCCATTAGTTGTCTTTTGGAAAAGTAGAATTCCAGGTATGTGCCACCTGGGCAAAAGAATTTTTTAACCAGTAATATGAATAATGTTTCTAATTCCTGAAATGATATGTTTTCTTTTATAATATCCTCTTTTTCATAGTTTCCCTTTCTTACTGACTTCTTTATTCATTATAAACATCGTAATTTTATAATATATTTTAAGTTGTTCTATTTTATTTCATTTTAGGATATGAATTTTATTCTTTATAGAAGCCATGCACTTCTTTATGGTCATTTATTTTCTAATGCAATTTGTGTTTTGATTTATTACTTTATGTTTCACTTGTTTCTTCTATAAAAGGCAAGTGAGCCCTGGTTTATGAATGTCTTTTTAAAGATTTGTTTTAAATTCTTTTCTAGAACTTCAGGGATTTTTACAAGAGCTAGATCTGTATATATGGCTTATTCTCTGTTTGAAATTAACACTCCACTTAAGTAATGCAAATTTAGGCCCAACATGCATATATGGTACTAGCTTATATGTATCAATTTTTTTAAATATATTTTTTTCCACTCAATGCCTGAAAGAAGCTCAAATAAATGGGTAAAATTTTCTGACACCATGAGCAGAATTTTTCTGATTGTGTGTCACAGACTGAACAGCCCTTTGTGGTCTCAGTTTTAAGGAGCTATCTCATGTTCAGAGATGCACTTTATCTGGATTCAAGTCTTTTTATTGAATATAAAACTCAAACCCCAACTACTAGGAGGCACTAGCAGGTAAAACCCCATAATAGCAAGCACCTAGCCTGGGAGATCTCTTCATAACACACTGGCCTGAGATTCCCCTCCGTCACTAAGGAACAACAGTCTTCCTGATTTGGAACCACCCCTCCCTTCCCCCTTAAGGACACCAACAGGAACCAATGTCAGACCCAGCAGCCCAGATAAATCAAGCCAACCAAAATAATACCTCAAAGGTTCTGAAAATAGCCTGTGAATTTGGGCATTTTGGGGCAGCCCACAAAATTAGGTCAGTGACTTCATGATAAAACTAAACAGGATGACTTCCTACTAAAATGAAACATCAAATTAGACCCAAATTTTTCTAACCTAATAGAAAAAGTGCCCAGGAAATAATTTTAAAAATCACCCATCATACTAAAAAACAAGGAAATCACTGCATAAATGTGAAAAGACAATAAACAGATGGTAGGAGTGAGATGAATCAGATGTTGAAGTTATCCAACAAGGATTTTAAAGCAGGCATCATAAAAATGTTTCAGCGGGCAATTACAAATATTCTCGAAATAAATGGGAATAAAAACCTCAGCAAAGACATAGGAGTTCAAAACCAAATGGAAATTTTATGACTGAAAGTACAATAATGAAAAAAATTGTGCTCAATATATACAATAACGGAATGGAGATGACAGAGGACAGAATCAGTGCAATTGAGGACAGATCAACAGAATTTTCCCAGTATAAAAAAACGGAAAAAATAGACTGAAAACATTCAACAGAGCCTCAGAGCCCTGTTGGACAATAACAGAAGATCCAATTTTTGTATTAGCAGAGTCCAAAAGGAAAGGAGAAAGGGAGTGGGGCTGAAAGCTTTCAAAGAAATAACGGCTGAAAACTTTTCAAGTTTGGCAAAAGACAAAAACCTCCAGATTTAAGAGGCTTAATAAACCTCAAACAAGATAAACCTAAAAAAAATCAATGACAAGACACATTATAATTAAATTTCTGAAGTCTTGAAAAGCAGACAGAGAGAAATGATGGATTACCTGCAGGGAAACATCAATTCGAGTAACAGAGGATTTCTTCTCTGAAGCCGTGAAGCCAGAGAGGAGTGGCACAACATTTCCCTAGTGCTGAAAACCCATTAATAATGAACTCCATATCTGGTGCAATTATCCTTCAAGAATGGAGGCAAATAGAAGCACACTCAGATGAAAGTATTTCATATAAGAAGCATTTGTTGCTAGCAGATCTATCCATAAAGATCAGCTAAAGAAAGGTTTTCAAACAGAAATGAAATTATAGAAGAGGGAATCTTGGTTCAATATACTATCATTCCCATTGTGAATTTTAGAAATCATTTTTGATGATTGAAACAAAAATTACAGTACCATCTGATACTTAAGACAATGCTATTTAAAAGTGGGGAAGGTAAAGGAAACTAAATGGAAGTGAGGTCCCCACCCACACTTCACTAAGAATGTAAAATATCATCTGATACCGGTAAACTGTGATAAGTCATGCAGGTACACTGTAATATGTAGATCACATGGAAAATTATACAAACTAATAAACTAAAAAACACTATAAATAAAGTAATATTGAATCTTTAAAAATTATTCAAGTTACCCACGGGAAGGCGGAGAAATAGAAACAGAGAAATGAGAACCAGAGCAAACAAACAGAAAACAACTAATACAATGGCTGAGTTAGGCTCTAGTGCATCAATGTTTACTTTAAAGGTAAATGGTGTAAATACACCAATCAAAACTCAGAGATTGATAGAATGAATTTAAAAAACACGACCCAAATATTCAAGCTCTAATTCCCAAGGTCCATTATCCAGGTTAAATTATTTCCCAAGCTATTGCAACATCAATTTATTTTTCTCATTTTAAGTTTCCTTTCATTTTTGATATTGGAGTTTCGTTTTTCTTTCAAGATAAGTTTACGTGTTTTCTATTAGGAGGTTATTTCTAAAAATTTTTATTACGTCTTATTCTGTGACATTGCCAGATCTTGAACTAAAGCACAATGGAGACTGAAAAAAACGTTTTTACATCCTAAAAATGAGGAAATAAATATAACATCGATCTATTGTAATGGCTCTGAAATAAATTCTACATTTTATGGATATCCAACACATTTCTCAAGGGGCTCTTCTCTCATTAATATTTAACCTTCATGCTTTTTTAACATAATGTCATAAATAATTCTAGTTGACCAAGAAAATCTATTTCCCCCTTCTAAAGTAATAAAACTAACTATTAGCTGGAAATATGGATGATTACCTGGAAACTATGTTTTCAGCCTCCCTTGATACTTATTAGCCAGTGATTAAGTGATGGCCAGTGGTATGTGAGCAGGTATGATGTATATCACTTCCATATCGAGATCCTAAAATGGGAATGTACATGTAATCTCCCTGTCCCTTTTCTTACTGCCTACTGACCAAGAGATTCTGAGATCTAAATTCACTAGCGTCATTGGATCTATAAATGGAAGTCACATGTTAAGCAAGCCAGAGATGATCTTTCTACCCTGGAAATTTGGAATGTCAAGTGAGAAGAAATAAACTTCTGTTTTGCTCAAGACTTCATATATGGAGGTTTCTTTGTTTTAGGATCTTAGACTTGCACTACCTCAGGTGTAAATAGGTAAAAATTGCAACAGAATTCCAATTGTAAAATGGGTCAATACAGGCTTGGTAGAGTTGATTTGGGGAGTACTGTAAATAGAATTTTTTCCTGGTAATGCCAAGACCATTGGAAAATAATTCAACCACAGCTGAATCTCATTGCCTATAACCATTTTGCTAGGGTATACTGTATTAAGACATTAACTTACTTGAGGCAGCCCATCTTGTTGATGAAGAGAAAAAAAAGTCAATTAACTTATTGCAGCTAGACAGAATAAAAAATTATTTGCAGTTGTCCAGTTTGTGCACAGGTCTACAATCATAATTCCAGATTTTAACCAATTATGAGATTTAGATTACCTATCTCTCTCCCACGCTGGCTAAAATTGTTCAGAATTTGGATTAGAAATAAATCTACAGGAAGAGGATAAGAGTGACTCAAAGTGAACAGATCTGGGGAAGATAAAAGCTAATACTTCTATAAATGTTCCTCCTACTTTGGGCTCTGCTTGACATTGTGCATTATGTTCACGTGTCTCTTTTCAGGTTCTCTTATTTAACTGAACTCTCTACATCTAAACACATCTTGATCACCTTTCCTCTCCCCTCTTCCACTGGTCATTTGCATAAGTATCATTAATACCTTGGGGTACATCCTAATGTCAAAAAGAAAATCTGCATTCAGCAATATTATTATTAGTTACAATATTAAAATATTAACATGAGTATACACACATATGTACAAAATAAACAATTATTCATATTAATGTTGTTAGTCAAATTTTTCGCTGCAATAAAAATATAAAATCAAAAGTTTAGTAGAAATCCTGTAATAAATTTGAATTGCAATTTTGTTTATAATCTTCGATTAATTATTCCCATTTTTTTAAAGTATATGTTTCTCACCTCTATTCACTAAAACGTTCAAACAATAGTAAACCAAGGGCAATAAGAACCCCTCGTACCAGGATTGCAGACTCAAAGTATTACAGTTTCACCCAAAAATGCACCAGCTCCTTGGAGTAATGGCTGATTCAGGACTGGAGAAAGAAATGTGTAAGACTGTCTGGGACATCTTGACCTTTCAGAAAGCAAGAGAATTATGAAAGACATTGTGGAGGCATCTCCAGATCACATTGTCAACTTAAACAGGCAAATTACAGAAGTGTCAAAGTTTACAGCAGCTGATGCAAAAGGGCTTCCAATGCCCAAAGACGAGACAATTTGTGCATCAAGAACAATAATGAGAGCAATGGATTAAAACACACAAAATATATAAACATCATAATGGTATTTTTAAAAAACCATTTATTGGTCACTCTTGGAGGTTGCAGCTCATTATTCTAAAGATTGGTAAACAGAAAAAAAGTCATGTATTTATCTTGCTTTTCCTGTGCGGACTATAACTAAACAATTGATGAAAGAATGTTTTTCTTTATAGAAAAGTCACAGCTTGTAAGAGCACAAGTAATGATAGGATTAGAAAAAAAAGTCACCATTTTGAAAATCCAAATGAAATTCTATACATAGGTAATGGTTATCAATAGCTGCTAAAGCCATTCACAGAAAGATTGCTTGGGAATTTAAATGAAATTATCAGGTCCATAACACAAGACTCATGGATCAATCTTCATATTACTAAAAGTACTATGACTTCTGATGTAATGCAATAAAAAATAAATAGATTAACTTATGAATATTCCAGCTTCTCCTTCCCACCCCCCACAAACTAAACCTGATCTAATCAAGCCTCTATTATCTATCAAGTTTACAGGAAATAAATGAGATAGAGGAACACATTAAACAACACCATGGGGTCACCATCTGAAAAATGCAGAGTAAGGCAAAGTTTGTATGATAATTGACTATTTTCTTCAATCAATAGTCTGAATTTTATAGAAAGAGGAAGAGACCGGTATGGACTAAGGGATACGTAATCCATATACAATGCATGGGCCTACTTACATTCTCATATCGGCAAAGAAACTATAAAGACATTTTAGAAGTCATTAGATTTCATAAACATAGACTAGCTATCAGAAGAATTTAAAGATTTTTTCTTAATTTTACTGAATTAAAAATATGGTTATTAAAAATTCTTT
>NW_007737419.1:26802-29691 GCF_000696425.1 Galeopterus variegatus | reverse complement strand
TATTTACTTTAAAATAACGACATTATGTGTTATCATAAAGGACCAATTTTTATGAAAAAAACTACATTTTTAAAAAAAATGATGAGGAGAGTGACTTTTTAACATTTTTTTCAAGTTTTCCTGATGTCTGGCTCACTTAAGGCAGTTAGATTGTCATATTGGTGATTGCATCCAATCTGTTGGCAATATATTGTTTTGTTTAAAGTAGATAAATAAAATTTAGCTTTACACATATATGTAGCTTGAAAACTTATTTTAATAGCCCTTTCAGGCAATTGTGGTTATTCATCTTTGATACTGCACCAAAACTAGACAGGCTATAGTTTCTTAAAGATTAGTTGCAATGTGAAAATAATTAATGACTCATAATCAATTACCTTAAAATACATTGGTCTCTCTTACACTTTGGATAGTTCTTTTCACAATGCTTAATTTTGCTCTATCACTAATTGGCCATTGGAAAATATTGGTTCACTGAGTTATGTATATCTCCCAATGGTGACACATTTCATTATATAACATTAAAAATCACATTTAATATAGTCACTGTCTTTCTCTATTTTCTGTTGCTATAACAGAATACCACAGACTGGGCGATTAAAGAACAGAAGTTTATTTGGCTCATGGTTTTGGAGTCTGGGAAGTCCAAGAACATGGCACCAGCATCCTTTGAGGGTCATCACACAGTGCAAGGCATCACATGATGAGCAAGCATGTGAGACAGAGAGAGAATAAGGGAGCTGAACTCCTGTGATAACTCACCCACTCCAGAGAAATTGCATTAATCCATTCAGGAGGGCAAAGCCTAATCATCTCTTAAAGATCCCACCTCTGAATAATCATCACAAGAACTTTGGGGGATACATTCAAACCAAAGCAGCCACCAATCTCATGAGAAAAGTGTTAAGTATTAGAAAGTTGTCAAACTCACAGAAGCAGATTCATAGGTGTTCTAAAATTCTAATTTTTACTTGAAATCACAGATTTTATCAATGGCAATAAAAACTGTCAGTTGTTTTCTTTGAAAGGACAGGCTTATCTCATTTTTTTCAATAAAATGCCTGCCAAATACCCAAGGGTGAACAACCATAGTTTGTGTATCAGTTCTTCTTTCTGGTAAAATGGTGTTCCCTGAAAAAAAGCAACTCATTCAACTCAAAGCTCAAAGAATCACACACATGCTTTTATTAGAGACGACCATCATACTTTGGCATGCATCTGAAGTGCGGTATGCATACTCCACATTTCATCAAATGGAATATTGAAAACATCTACTCAAGAGCTGAAATTTAATAAAATCAATAATTTGTATTGCTTCATCAAGCGCATTCTTCAGTGTAACTGGCTCTTTAATTACAGTGTGTACATGGCAGTGAGGAATATAATGACTATTATACCTTTTAATGCCATGCCCTTGATCCTTGCTGAAGTGACACCAGTTTTACCTCCCATCAGTGTAAATAGTCATATGGTAAAAAAGGCAAATAATATTTATAAAAATAGTTTTGACCTCATGGATCACTGAAATGGTCACAGAGAACTCCATGGATCTTTGGACCATGCTTTGAGAACTGCTGGTCAGTCTTGAACATATTATTTCAGTCTTGAATATATTATTTTAGCTTCCTCACATGTATGATGTGATTTTTATCAATTTTAACATAGGTAACTCATGGAAATGAGTAGGCAGGACTCAGAGGACTGCAGTATTTTAAGGATTACTAAGTCGTTAAAGATCATTAATTGCTTGAGTCAGTACTCATGTAGAAGTTCCCAGAGGAAAGTATACAATCTGTATAAAATAATTTATTCAAATTGATTTGATTTCCTCAAAAAAAAAATACACAGCTCACTAAATTTTCCCCTCTAGGCATTTGTAAACTTTTGAAGAGATTTGTGTAAAACATACAATTTATAATTTTTTTTATTTTTAGATAATTGTATATTCACATGTAGCTGTTAAAAATAATACAGAAAGAGATTGAAGAATCAGGTATTCCTTTACCAAGTTTCCCCTAATGGTAACATCTTGCAAACCTATAGGAAAATGTTACATGCAGGATATTGACACTGATACAGTCCAGGTACAGAACATTCCCATCACTATAAGGATCCCTCCTGTTGCTGTTTTATAGCCATACCCATTTCCACCCCCTTAATTTCTAGAAACCACTATTCTATTCTTCATTTCTTATAATTTTGATATTTCAAAAATTTTAGATAAATAGAATCATACAGTATGTAAACTTTTGATGTTGGCTTATTTCACTCAGCATAATTCTCTGGAGATTCAATACAGGTTGTTGCATATGTCAATAATTTGTTCCCTTTTATTAGTCAACAGTAATCTACAATTTGTTTAATTAATCAGTTGAAGGACATTTGGGTTATTTGCAGTATGGGGCTAATAAAAAAGCTGCTATAAAGATTCATGTACAGGTACTTGTTTGAGCATAAGTCTTCATGTCTCTGACATAAATGCCCAGCACTGCAATTACTGGGTGGTATGATAGTTGCATGTTTAGTTTTTATGAAACTGCCAAACCATTTTTCAAAATGGCTATACTGTCTTATATTCCCATCAGCAATATGCACGTGATTTAGTTTCTCTTCATTCTCTCCAGCATTTGGTGATATTATTATTTTTTATTTCAGTTCTTCTGATTGGTACACAATGGTATCACATTGTGGTTTTAATTTACAAATGCTAGATCATTTGTTGTGGTCCCACAGGTCTGTAAGGCTCTGTTCATTTTTTCTAGTCTATTTTCTTTTTGTTGTTCAGGCTGTACAGTTTCTGTTTTTCTGTCTTGCAGTTTATCAGTTCTTTCCTCTGTCCCCTCCATTATGCTGTTGTGCTCATCTACTGAACTTATGTTTTCTTCTCCA
>NW_007737419.1:24108-25802 GCF_000696425.1 Galeopterus variegatus | reverse complement strand
AAAAAAAAAATACACAGCTCACTAAATTTTCCCCTCTAGGCATTTGTAAACTTTTGAAGAGATTTGTGTAAAACATACAATTTATAATTTTTTTTATTTTTAGATAATTGTATATTCACATGTAGCTGTTAAAAATAATACAGAAAGAGATTGAAGAATCAGGTATTCCTTTACCAAGTTTCCCCTAATGGTAACATCTTGCAAACCTATAGGAAAATGTTACATGCAGGATATTGACACTGATACAGTCCAGGTACAGAACATTCCCATCACTATAAGGATCCCTCCTGTTGCTGTTTTATAGCCATACCCATTTCCACCCCCTTAATTTCTAGAAACCACTATTCTATTCTTCATTTCTTATAATTTTGATATTTCAAAAATTTTAGATAAATAGAATCATACAGTATGTAAACTTTTGATGTTGGCTTATTTCACTCAGCATAATTCTCTGGAGATTCAATACAGGTTGTTGCATATGTCAATAATTTGTTCCCTTTTATTAGTCAACAGTAATCTACAATTTGTTTAATTAATCAGTTGAAGGACATTTGGGTTATTTGCAGTATGGGGCTAATAAAAAAGCTGCTATAAAGATTCATGTACAGGTACTTGTTTGAGCATAAGTCTTCATGTCTCTGACATAAATGCCCAGCACTGCAATTACTGGGTGGTATGGTAGTTGCATGTTTAGTTTTTATGAAACTGCCAAACCATTTTTCAAAATGGCTATACTGTCTTATATTCCCATCAGCAATATGCACGTGATTTAGTTTCTCTTCATTCTCTCCAGCATTTGGTGATATTATTATTTTTTATTTCAGTTCTTCTGATTGGTACACAATGGTATCACATTGTGGTTTTAATTTACAAATGCTAGATCATTTGTTGTGGTCCCACAGGTCTGTAAGGCTCTGTTCATTTTTTCTAGTCTATTTTCTTTTTGTTGTTCAGGCTGTACAGTTTCTGTTTTTCTGTCTTGCAGTTTATCAGTTCTTTCCTCTGTCCCCTCCATTATGCTGTTGTGCTCATCTACTGAACTTATGTTTTCTTCTCTATTGGGTTCCCCTTGATGTCTTCCATTTCTTTACTGAGACTCTCTGTTTCTTCAGTGAAGGGCTATTTTTCCACTTGTTTCAATCATGTTTATGAGTGTTTGATGAAGCATTTTCATCATGGTGGCTTCAAGTTCAGTGCGATGGCATCAGTACTTCTGGGCAATGTTTAAAGTCCTGACGCTTCAGTAGAACTCCTCAGACCCCACCCCAGCAGGAAGTGAAAGGACATCCCACTACTGCCAGGTGGGAGGGGATATCCAGGCTTCCCACAGGGTCTCTCTTAACACCAGGGTTAATTGTTTATCCCTCCTTTCAGGCTAGCAGGGATAAAATTCCCAGCTCCATACTTGGGCTTCTCGGAGACCACACTATGGGGGTGTTGAGCGCCTCCTCACAGCCCTGTGAGAGGGTGGAAGTCTAGGCTCCCTACTGAAGCGTTGCTGGCATGGGGTTGAGGGGTGGGGCCCTCAGTTTTTTCTGTGGTGTTTGCTTATAGGAAAGCAGTTATTTAAACGTTTTCTGTTTTGCTAGGCTACCCCTTTCTTATTTCTTTGGCAGGAAAGAGAAAGAATTTGGAGGGCGGAAGTGGGGGGGGGGCGGCCATTTTTTGCTTGCACTGTTTTGTGTTTCTAGGTT
>NW_007737419.1:23399-24076 GCF_000696425.1 Galeopterus variegatus | reverse complement strand
GTTTCTTTGTTTTAGGATCTTAGACTTGCACTACCTCAGGTGTAAATAGGTAAAAATTGCAACAGAATTCCAATTGTAAAATGGGTCAATACAGGCTTGGTAGAGTTGATTTGGGGAGTACTGTAAATAGAATTTTTTCCTGGTAATGCCAAGACCATTGGAAAATAATTCAACCACAGCTGAATCTCATTGCCTATAACCATTTTGCTAGGGTATACTGTATTAAGACATTAACTTACTTGAGGCAGCCCATCTTGTTGATGAAGAGAAAAAAAAGTCAATTAACTTATTGCAGCTAGACAGAATAAAAAATTATTTGCAGTTGTCCAGTTTGTGCACAGGTCTACAATCATAATTCCAGATTTTAACCAATTATGAGATTTAGATTACCTATCTCTCTCCCATGCTGGCTAAAATTGTTCAGAATTTGGATTAGAAATAAATCTACAGGAAGAGAATAAGAGTGACTCAAAGTGAACAGATCTGGGGAAGATAAAAGCTAACACTTCTATAAATGTTCCTCCCACTTTGGGCTCTGCTTGACATTGTGCATTATGTTCACCCCCTTGTCCAATCTCTCCACTTCCCCCATTCCCTCCTCCTCCCCCCTCTAATTACCCTAGATTTCTTCTCTCCTTCTGAAAGAACAATGGTTACTCTGTTAATTTGTTGCCTAG
>NW_007737419.1:21278-22399 GCF_000696425.1 Galeopterus variegatus | reverse complement strand
TTTTTTCTTGGTATGTTGGTAGGCCCTCTTTTCCCATGGTTATATGATATTTTGAACCTTGGTTACAGGTTAAGATTATTTACATGAATATAAAATTGTTTTGCAGCCAGCTTGAAGCTGCAGACTTGCAATGAGGCATGTGCTATCCAGCAGGACCCTGAGATAAGGACAGGAGCAGAAACCAGATGGAGCTTTGGTAAGAATTGACACCTTCTCTTGCAAGTCACCTCCCTCCACCCTGCTTTTCATTTCTTATGCTCCATTCCCTCAGCCCCCTCTTTTAAAACCCCTCAGTAAATCTGAATCTTTGGGATGGCTTTAGTCTGGCCATTCTCCTTCAGATTTACTGGAGAGATGGATTAGCCAACACCTCTCCTCAGGTCACCGATATTCCTGAATAAAAGCCGACTTCCACTTTCACTAGCATTTGACTTTTGAGTGGTTTGTTTTTGAAAGGGGGCAGGCAGGCAGGCAGATCTGTGTTCCCTGTAACAAATGTTGGTGAGCCAAGCCAGGAGTTGAGTGGCCCTGGTATCAAATACATCATCAGTCATTCATTCCTTATAATAAAGCAGTATATCAAAGACACATGAGACAAATACCTCTTGAAACTGACCATGGAAGGAAAGCATCTAAGTGGATGCACCATCTGAGAAGCTGCACATCCAGAGAGCTTGATGACAACACCAGACAGTGGCTGAAAAGGAGCGAGCGTGATCAAAAGAGAGAAATGCCACAGGAAATGCTGAGAAGAAAATGGCGAGGCACTGCTGTGTGGTAGCAACACACATTGGTGTGATCTTAAACAAGGCCCTTATCTTAGTTTTTCTGAGCTCCCTGTCCCTCGCCTGTTAAATAAAAAGCACAACTGGCTAATAATAAGATCTCTGACAGTACTACGCGCCTGGTTTCATAAAATAAAAAGCACAACTGGCTAATAATAAGATCTCTGACAGTACTACATGCCTGGTTTCATAGTCTTACACCAGATCTGAAACAAATAAGCAGATATTTTTAAATAACAAATGAGTAATTATTATTATTATTATTATTATTATTATTATTTTTGTCTTTTGTCTTTTTTTCCGTGTCCGGCAATGGATCGCAACCCTCAGTGTTGC
>NW_007737419.1:18236-19828 GCF_000696425.1 Galeopterus variegatus | reverse complement strand
ACTGAGGGTTGCGATCCGTTGCCGGACACGAAAAAAGACAAAAAGGAAAAAAAAAAAGTTTCTTGGACAGAATAAAGGTAAAAAAAATAATTAACTTTTGAATGAAAATATTAAAATACAGATTAAAAACAGAGCAAAGACGAAACTTTTTTACTGCAACATATTTTCACATAAAGTATTTCATTCAATTATTAATAAAATTTAGTTTGATTTTAGAAGTCTGTAATTACGTTACACACTGACTTTACAAAAGAGCGTTCTTAAATTTTTATTTGATTAGGGAAGCTAAGTATTTAACTTCCAAGAAGTAGAATGGGTGAGGTCTAGATATATAGTTCCATCTGAGTCAAATCAGAAAAGCATTGTCATAATAATTACTAGGCTAGAGATTAAAAAGTATCTTTGTACACATTTGTTAACGTGCTCACAATAAACATTGGAAAGAAACATTTCATGCATAAGAAGACTGAGGAGTAGATGATTTGTTTGACTTGCTTAATTTAGCAGCTAATAAGTGATGGAAAAAGGATTCAAACCTAGGACACAGGATTTATTGAAAGCAAATAGAGACTGGAAGAGAGAAAATGAGGCTAAGCATAAAGCCATTTGATATCTTCTCTAGCCATTTATACTCTTCCTATTTCATACTCTGACCCTATTATCATATTCTCTGGGATGAGCTGAGCTTTAGTCATGCATATAATTTTCGGGGACACCAGACTGTCTTGGTGCTTCTTCATCTACAGCTACATAGTTGAATTTCGTGTCTTTGTTAAATTGCATTTACTTTCTTTTCCTAGGTTTAACATTTCAGTCCCAGTGTGAATGCATTATCCTCAAGAAGTTCAACAGAAGTTCGATCAGGTTTTACTTCAAGGTGGCATGGAGAGGAGCTCTGAGAACAGAGTTTGATGAAAGATAGGAAGAAAGAGAACGAGATTCCTGAGAACACAAGGGAGGAGTCAGTGAAGAAAACAAATGGCAAGATACAGAACAGAGATGTCATTACCTCTGAGTATGACCTGCATCAAAATCATGCCTAGAATTTTTCAACATCCTTTTAGTTCTCAGCATAGAAAAAGAGAATATGAGCAAAAGCAGGAGAAGATACGAAAAGAATTTCAGAGGTGCAGTATTTTTAAAAGTCCCCAAACTTTTTTTAAAGTAGAGAGTATGCTAACTGTCCAAAAGATCAAGAAATCTTATCAACCATGAGCTACTACTTTTGTTCAAGTGTTTAAACGTAGGTAAGAAAGACCTCTATCTGTTTGGGGTAGATATTGGTCTCAGCAATTGCTACCAGTTAGAACTCTTGACTGCCTGACAGGCACAGTGCTAATTCCTTAAGTACGGGAGCACATGCAATCATCTCTCAATAACCCTGTGAAGTTACCATGTTATACATGAAGAAACTGTAACCAAAGAAGTGAAGCTCTTGCCAGGGTCTCTGAATTATTAGGTGATTGTTTTACCTTGCTCAAGCTGCTAGAACAAAATACTATAAACCAGGTGGCTTATGAACAACTAAAACTTATTTCTCATAGTTCTAGAGGCAGGGAAGATCAAGCTTTCAGCAGATTTCAGTGTCTGGG
>NW_007737419.1:15543-16656 GCF_000696425.1 Galeopterus variegatus | reverse complement strand
TTTTTTTATTATTGAAAAATAATTAATTAAACATATTTGTGGGGTACGAAGCTGAATATTAATACCTGTGTACAGTGTGTGATGACCAAATCAGTATAATTAGCATGTTCATCATTAAAAAACATAATCGTTCCTTGTATCCATTAACCAAGATCTTGCTAGTCCCTCCACCTCCCCCTTTCCAACCTCTAGTCATCACAGCTATTCTCTCCTTCTGAAGGTTCAACACATTACTGTGATTATTTTCTTTCTTCCTTTCTTCCTTTTTTCTTTCTCTCCCCCTGCATCCCTCCCTTCCTTTTTTCTTTCAGCTCCCACTTGTGAGTGACGACATGCAGCATTTCTCTTTTTGTGCCTGGCTTATTTCACTAAACATAACTTTCTCCAAGCTCATCCATGTAGCTATGAAAAGCAGAATTTCATTCTTTTTTATGGCTGAGTAGTATTCCATTGTTCATGTGTAAGACATTTTCCTTATCCAGCCATCTATCAATGGACATTTAGCTTGAATCTATGTATTGGCTATTCTAAGTAGAGCTGTGATAAACATGGGAGTGCAGGTATTCCTTAGACATGAGGATTTTCATTGCTTTGTATACGTACCCAGGAGTAGGATTGCTGGATCATATGGTAGTTCTATCTGTAGTTGTTCGAAAGGCCCCCATATCATTTTCCACAATGGCTGCACCAATTCACAGTTCCTCCAGTGGTGCAGGGTTCCCATTTCTCTGCATCTTCCCCAGCATTTATTATTCTCTGCCTTTTTGATAATAATCGGTCTAACTGGGGTGAGATGATATCCCAATATGGTTTTGATTCGCATTTCTCTGATGATTAGCAATACTGAGCATTATTTCACGTAGTCATTGAACATTTGTATGTCTCTTTTTGAGAAATGTCTATTTGGCTCCTTTGCTCATTTTCTAATCAGATTGATTTTGTTTGTTTGTTTGTTTGCATGTTACTGTTAAGTTGTTTGAGTTTCTTGTATGTTCTGGATATAAATTCCTTGTCAGAAGTATAGTTTGCAAATATTTTCTCCCATTCTGTAGGCTGTCTTTTCACTTTGTGACTGCTTGCTATGCTGAAGCTTTTTAGTTTGATTTAATCCCA
>NW_007737419.1:11015-14936 GCF_000696425.1 Galeopterus variegatus | reverse complement strand
CCTTTTGTTGCCTGCACTTCTGCAGTCTTATTCATAAACATTTTGCCCAGTCCTACGTCTTGAAGTGTTTACCCTATGTTTTCTTCTACAAGTTTTATATTTTCGGATCTTATATTTAATGCTTTAATGCATTTTGAGTTGATTTTGGTATATGGTGAGATGTAGGGGTCTAGTTTCATTCTTCTACACATGGATATCCAGTTTTCCCATCACCGTTTACTAAAGAGGCTTTCTTTTTGCCTACATATGTTCTTGGTGCCTTTATCAAAGATCAGTTAGCTGTAAATACTTGGGTTGGTGTATGGGTCTCTATTCTGTTCCATTGGCCCAGGTGTCTATTTTCATGCCAGTATCATGCTGTTTTGGTTATATAGCCTTGTAATATAGTTTGAAGTCAGGTCATGTAATGCCTCCAGTTTTATTATTATTATTTTGCTGAGGATTGCTTTGGCTATTCAGGGTTTTCTGTTGTTCCACGTGAATTTTAGGATTTTTATTTTTTAATTATGTGAAGAGTGTCATTGGTATTTTGATGGGGATTGCAATGAATCTATAGATCACTTTGGGTAGTATGGATATTTCAACCATATTAATTCTTCCAACCAATGAACATGGAATATCTTTCCATCTTTTTGTGTCTTCTTTAATTTCTTTCAGCAGTGCTTTGTAGTTCTCATTGCAGAGATCTTTTACCTCCTTGGTTAAATTGATTCCTAAATATTTTCTTCTTTTGGTAGCTATTGTAAATGAGCTTGCTTTCTTTATTTCATTTTCTGCTTGTTCATTGTTGGTGTATAAAAACGCTACTGATTTTTGTGTATTTATTTTGTAGCCTGCAATTTCCTGAATTCATTTATCAGCTCTAGGAGTGTTTGGTAGACTTTATAGCTTTTCTACCTATTAGATCATTTCATTTGCAAACAGAGACAATTTGACTTGGTCTTTTCCAGTTTGGATGCCCTTTGCTTTTTTCTCTTGCCCAATTGTTTTGGCAATACTATATTGTTCTCCCAATACTATATTGAATGGGAATGGTAAGAGTGGACATCCTTGTCTTGTTCGTGTTTTTTCATGAACCAGCTTTCATGAAAAGCTTTCAGCTTTTGCCCATTCAGATTGATGTTGGCAGTGAGTTTGTCTAATATGGCTTTTATTGTATTGAGATAGTTTCCTTCTATGTTTAATTTGTTGAGAGTCAAGAAAGGATACTGAATTTTGTCAAATGCTTTTTCTGTGTCTATTGAGTTAATCAGACTCTTCACGGGGATCTTGGAAGATGGCGACGGGTCTGAGCGGCCGTGCCAATAATCATATGGTTTTTGTCCTTGATTTTGTTGATGTGGTATATGGCATTTATTGATTTGCATATGTAGCCATCCTTGAATCCCTGGGATGAACCCCACTTTATCATGGTGTATAATCTTTTTGATATGCTGTTGTATTCTGTTTGCTAATATATTGTCGAGGATTTTTACATCTATGTTCATCAAGGATATTGGCCTGTAGCCTTCTTATTTTGTTGTGTCTTTGTCTAAATCATGTATCAGGGTGATCCTGGCCTCACAGAATGAATTTCAAAGAATAGCCTCTGTTTCAATTTTCTGGAATAATTTGATAAGGATTGGTATTAAAGTTTTGGTAGAATTCAGCAGTGAACCTATCTGGTTATCAACAAACCTCTCCTCATTTATATTCTCTAATTTCTCTTATCTTTGCTCTATTTTTTCCAGGAAGGAATATGGAGACCCCTTCAAATACAATGCTGTATAACAGGGAGTTATTCTTGGTGTCCTTATTAAGGAGGATCAATTTATTAGGTAATAGTTACACCACTTCAGTCAAAAAATAGAGAAAAAAGTTCTCTTCATGCTAGGATATGTTTATTATCAGTCAACCAATAAGTTACCCAAATGTAAGCTAGTTCTAATTCTAGTTCCTAAACTGATTCATCTATTCACAAAAATTTATAATAGCTTTCAGCAAAACAAAGACAACAAATAAAAGAGTTTACAGATGGAGTAAAGATATTTAAAAATTGGCTAGATTTTTTCTTTGTTTGTTCACCCATTTGTTTTTTATTTTTGTTTTTTGCCTTGCTAAAACACAGTAACTTACCAGTGTCACGGTGCTTCTCTAATGAAGTTTCAGATTACTATTCCATAAAATAGGGTTTTAATACAAAATACACAAGAACTTAATAGTGGGGTTCTGGCAGCTTTGACCCCTTTGCGTTATTACTTTGACCCCTATTGCATCTTTGTCTCCTCTGCTTGTCATAGACATATTATTTCATTATGAGCCAGTGAATACAGGTAATCACTCTAAAAGTACTGGCAAAAAGTAGATCATACGTGCTTATGGGCAACTATCAAAATGTTTTTCATCTATTTGTCAAAAGTATGACTGGGGATGAACTATCACCGGCATGTGAATGTGTATTGGGCCATCTAGATTAGGGTGTAATTATTAACTTCTGTGAATCAGTTTCCTTATGTGAAAATTAGAAATAACTTAGTTTATGTTTATCTTAAACTATGGTTATGAAACTAAGTTACAATATGTAGAACATCTGATACATTGTTGAAGATCTTGAATCTGTTCTCATTGTTAAATACCCGGATCAAGCACTGCACAACACATACTCCAATGCTTGATATAAATGATAGAAAAATCATTGCAATAAATACCTTTAAAAATAAACCACATGTTTTGAAATAATTTTAGGAATCTCCTCTCTCCAAGTTCAGTCTTATCCATTTTGAATAATCTGAAAGAGCAAGGTCATTGGATAATTCAAACACAATCCAGAGATGTTGCATATTGTTAGTTTGGGAATCAACCTGTCTTTCAACAAGCAAGATCTCTGAGCTATTTCTTCATAGCTGGAGGCAAGAGTGTCACCCTTTCTTATGAGCAGGGCACTGGGTGGTGGCAGCAGCATCTGGTCTCCTTGGTCTGCCTCTTCTAGCATGGAAACTGTGCCCTAAGAGTGATCTGGGTTTATGGCTGTTGGGACCACAGTGTTCTTGCCCTTCTGTGCCTGAGGAAGGACCTCCACCCCATAAGTGGGAATACATGGAGAAAGGGACCACTTAATCTTCTGGCTGTGCCCACCAAAATTCAGCCTCTTCAATGCAACTGGGGGCTGGAGAGGATGAGAAATGCTGGTCTATCGCTATCAGTGAGATGCCATACCCTTGAGTAAGAGCTGAGGAGAGAGCAAGCTCTGGCTTCTTGGCCATATCTATCAGAAGTGGAATTTTCATCCTGCTAAGCCTAGGAGAGTGGGACAGGGAGTGAATCATGGTTCAAGTGCCAAAGCCTCTGGCTGTTGTTACTGAAAGTTCATGGATTTTCTTGTCTCAATATTTCTTAATAAGCTATATGCCCTTAAACAAATTTCCAGAGACTTCAAGTGGTTGAGCTTCTAACTGAAAGTCATTTGGAAAAATTCAATTTGATATTTAAAGAGAAGTCATTAAATGCAAATATTAATGACCCTTGTGAAACCACTGATTTCACTTTTGATGCATTTCCTGAAGCCCACAAAATTGAAAACTGACCCTGAAGCCCACGAAATTGGAAACTGAAAAGGAGGCCATCAAATTTGATAAGGTGTCATCTTCATTACTAAATTTTTCATCTGGAATTTAAAAAGCCAAAGATGGAAGTTTACTTCATCAAGCAATCCTGAGCTGTTGTTGTTGTTTTTTTAAATATTCTTCTATTTAAATTCAGTCCAAGAAGTGTCTTAAAGACACATTTATGGTGGTGGAAAGACTATCCTGACTTACAGTGATTTATATGTATAGTTCATAAGCAAACACCTGGAAAGCTAAGTCAGCTTTGATTGTAATTTAGGAAGAGAGATTAATCTACTTTTGAGCTTTCTTATCTTAAAATTGTGAACATGTAACTGAA
>NW_007737419.1:8785-10046 GCF_000696425.1 Galeopterus variegatus | reverse complement strand
AGAAATGGCTGATGCTAGGGCTGAGAAAGTGAGTTCATGGAAGGAACATGGAGCATGTTACATTTCAGAAAGCAAAGAAGTGCTAAAAAAAGGTATAAGAGAATAAAATTGTCTTTAAACTAATAGAGGGAAAATACTATTACTTGTATCTCCTTAACACTTCTCTTTATCTTCATATAATGCACCCACTGCCGTGACTACATTCATGGACATATGATTTATATCATGTCAATGGTATATTCCATTGGATTGGTTAAAACTCTCTTATTTGCATGAGATAGAAAGTCCTTTACAATTGTCTTCAGCAAAAATTGGAGTTTCTAAACTCATATAAATTAATGGGAAATCTCATTTCTGTTCTATTGAGACCAAAATTAAATAATCAGAGGGATCAAGTAACTCTGCGTTTAACAAGATCTCTCAACCTCTCTCTCTTTCTTTATCCCAATGTCTAACTGAAAGTTTCCTTGCCTTTTTTCCTGTTTTGTGCTGCTATAACAGAATACCACTGACTGAGTAATTTATGATGAATAAAAATTAATTTCTCACAGTTCTGGAGGCTGAGAGTCCAAGATCAAGGTGATGGTAGGTTTGGTTGTGTCTTAAGTGCTGCTCTCTGCTTCCAAGATGGTGTCTTGTTGCTGTATCCTTTCATGATGGAAAGCAGAAGGGCAGAAGCCCACTCTTGCAAGCCCTTTTTATGGCATTGTTAAACCATTCATGAGATCAGACCCCTTATGACGTAAACACCTCCCATAAGGTACCACCTTCCAACCCTGTTGCATTGGAAATTAAGTTTCCAACCCATAAACCTTGGGGGATGCATTCAAATTATAGTACTCTAATATAGTCTTTGCTTTACAGATGTGTCATTTAAAGCCCTAAAATTAAAAAAACAGAAGTTAATGAAAACAAACTGCTACATCGAGAACAGCAGCCTTAAGAGTTCCACTAAGTATTTCCCAGGAAAACAACTGTAAATGGTGAATAATATTTTAAAACAACAACAGCCATTTAAATATGTCTCCAGAAATTTGTCTAAGGGCATACAGCTTATGAAGAAACATTGATTCAAGGAAATCCATAAACTTTCAGTAAGAACAGCAAGAGGCTTTGGCACTTGAACCGTGATTCACTCCCTCTCCCACTCCCCTAGGCTTAGCAGGATGGAAATTCCACTCCTGATGGACATGGCCAAGAAGCCAGAGCTTCCTCTTTTCTCAGCTGTCACTCAAGGGTATGGCATCTCACTGGTAGGGAC
>NW_007737419.1:5531-7377 GCF_000696425.1 Galeopterus variegatus | reverse complement strand
ATAAGAACTGAGAGCTCTAAAGTTTTACCCAGAAGAACTGACTTGTTTTGAAATAGAGTGCGTAGAATTTCAAATTTAAGAGCACTCTTGAGAACAATGAACATTTCGGTGGTAAGCAATTAAGAGGAGTCTAGTAGCACCATGAGACCGACAAGCCAAACCACAGAGTATTTATTTGACCAGAAAGAACCAGAAAAAGAGAGAGCCAAGAAGAGCCCCCTAGGCTCAGAACAAAGGATGGCCTCAAAAACTACCTCTGCAAAGGGGCCTGGCTTTAAATTGGACTATGCATCAATTTATGTACCTCATCTGAAAAATCAGTGAACCCTAACACTTGGGTGTGATACTAACAGGAAGAAAACTTAACAGAGAAATCAGCAAAGAAACAGAGAGCCCTGATAAAATCCCAACATGGCTATATGTATGTACAAGGCTGTTCCCTCTGAGAAGAAGCCACAGAAACAGAGAAATGTGACACATATACTGTAAAAAGAGAAAACAACAGAAACTGCCTCTATGAGTGCTGACTGTTGGATTTAACACACAAAGACATCAAAGAAGCCATTGTAAATATATTCAAGTAACTAAGGGAAACCATGTTTACGGAAATAACAGCACACATAATGGCAATGTCTCATCAATAGGTAATATCAATAAACATATTCAAGGTATCCTTTTATTCTGTTTTTCCACTAAATTTTAATAGAAAAAGAATAATCTTTTCAACAAATGATGGTGGAATAATTGCACATCCGCATGCAAAAGAATGAATTTGGACCCCTACATCACACCATTTGCCAAAATGAACTCAAAACAGTCAAAGACATAAATGTAATAGCTGAAATTATAAAACAGTTAGAAGAAAATATAGGCATAAATCTTTGTGACCTTTGAAATCTCTGTGACCTTTGTGATCTTCGAGGCAATAATTTCTTATATGTGAAACCAAAAGCATAAGAAAAAAAAATTCACAATTAATTTAAAATGTCCTTCAAAGAACACCACAAAGCAAGTGAAATGACAACCACATAATGGGTGAAAACACATGAAAATCATGTATGTGATAAGGAACTTATACCTAGAATACATAAAGAATTTTTACAACTCAGGATTAAGAAGCCAAAATACCCAATTTACAAATGGGAAAAGGACTTTAATAGCAATTCCTCAAAGAAGACACACAAATGTCTGAGAAACACATGTAAAACTGCTCAATGTATTAGCTTTTAGGGAAATGCAAATCAAAACCATAATGAGATATCACTTTATACCCATCAGTATGACTATAACTTTTTAGCCATACAAATTTTATTATCTGTATAATCAAAAAGACAGATAATAATGAGTATTGGTGAGGATTTGAGGAAATTGTCACCGTCATCCACTGCTGTCATAGTATAAAATCTCTCTTTGGAGAACAATCTGGAAGTTCATCAGAAGATTAATAGAGTTACCATATGACCTAGCAATTCTACTCTTAGGTGTACATCCAAGAGAAATGAAGACATATACCCACATAAAAACAGCTACATGAATGTTTACAGCAGTATTATTCATAATAACCAAAAAGTTCATCAACTGATCAATGGAAAAGTAAAATGATTATTCAGCAATATAAAGAAATGAATTACTGGTGCATGCTACATTAGTTAATCTCAATACCATTATGCCACATATTATAGGATTCCATATACAATTTATACAATAGATGACTCTATAGAGTCAGAAAATAGATTAGTGATTGCTTTGGGCTGGTGGAGCTTTTGGAGATTAATGGGGGATGACTGCTAATGGATGTGGATTTTCTTTCTGTTTTGATGAAAATGTTCTAAATTTTATTTTGGTG
>NW_007737419.1:2992-4054 GCF_000696425.1 Galeopterus variegatus | reverse complement strand
CCAGTGAATTTCTCAGTAGAAATCTTACAAGCCAGGAGAGAATGGGATGATATATTCAGGGTGCTGAAGACAAAAGACTGTCAGCCAAGAATTCTCTAACTAGAAAAAGTAACCTTCAAATATGAGGAGAAATAAATTTTCCCCAAAAAACAAAAGCTAAGGGAATTCGTCAACACTAGACCTTCATTACTAGAAATGCTAAAGGAAGTTCTTCAACCTGAAAGAAGACAATGCTAAGGAGCAACAAGAAAACTTTTAAAGGTTTATAATTCATTAGCAAAGTAAGTTGACTGCCAAACTCAGAATAGTCCAATGTCATAAAGGTGGTAAATAAACAACTTACATCCTTAATATGAAGACTAAAGGACAAACCTAACAAGACACTAACATATACAACCACCACGTAAGAGATAGGCAATGTTAAAAGATGTAACTAGAAAAAACAAACTGTCAAAAAGTGGGGAGGAAATGACACCAAAGCATAGAGTTGGCTTTGTTTTTTTCTTCTAGCTTAGATATCAAAGTTAAGTTGTTATTAATCTAAAATATTCTGTCATAACTAAAACATATTTTCTGTAACTCTCGTGGTAACCAAAACACACAAACTTATTAGAGAAATACTAAAAGTAAATAGTGAGAAATCAAAATACACTGCTAGAGGAAAACATTCATTCACAAAAGAAGACAGTAGGATTGGATAAAAGGATCAACAAAACAAACAGAAAAAAGGGAACAAAATGGCAGTAGNGGGAAAAAGTTATTTCACTCAAATGGAAACCAGAAAAGAGCAGGAATAGCTATATTTACATGCAAAGAAAAGTAAAAAATAGATAAGAAAGATCATTATATAATCATAAAGGGATCAATTCAACAAGAGAATATAACAATTCTAAATATATATGTACCCAACTCCAGAGCACCTAGTTATGTAAAGCAATTACTATTAGACCTAGCAGGAGAAATAGACCACAACACAATAATAGTTAGGAATGTCAACACTCCACTTTCAGCAAAGGAGAGATCATGCAGACAGAAAATTAACAAGGAAGCATCAGAATTAAT
>NW_007737419.1:0-817 GCF_000696425.1 Galeopterus variegatus | reverse complement strand
AAAAAAAACTAGTATATATACATAATGGAATACCACACAACTATTTTTAAAAAGTGATACCCTAACCTTTGCAGCAACATAGATGGAACTGGAAACCATCATGTTAAGTGAATTATGTCAGGTGCAAAAATACAAATAATGCATGATATCCCTCATATGTGAAATACAAAAAGAAAAACAGTGGAGAGTACAACAATGATTACCCAAAGTGGGAGGAAGGGAAGGAAGGAAGAAAAATGGTGTATTAATGGGTGTGAAACTGTACTATCTACCCTAAGTGAATCATTGTGTGGTATATTATATATATATAGTAGAGATTAATTCTGATGTTTCCTGTTAATTTTCTGTCTGCATGATCTGTCCTTTGCTGAAAGTGAGGTATTAAGGTCCCCAACTATTATTGTGTTGTAGTCAATCTCTCCCAATAGTAATTGCCTTATATAGTAATTAGGTCCAATAGTAATTGCTTTATATAGCTGAGTGCTTCAGAGTTGGGTNATACATGGAAATTAAACAATATGTTCTTAAGCAATGAGTGGGTCAAAGGAGAAATCAAAAAGGAAATTAAAAAATTCCTGGAGACAAATAAAAATGAAAACACAACATACCATAACCTATGAGATACAGCAAAAGTATTTCTAAAAGGGAAGTTTATAGCAGTAAACGTCCACATCAAAAAAGTAGAAAACTTCAAATAAACAACCTAACATTATACCCCAAGGAACTAGAAAGACAAGAAAACTGTTATGTTTATGCGAAGGTCTCCAATGGAATAGAATAGAGAGCTCCAAAGTAAACCTGCACATTTACAGCCAAC
>NW_007737418.1:41527-53367 GCF_000696425.1 Galeopterus variegatus | reverse complement strand
GGAAGAGATGATGAGTCTTTGAGTTACTTGGCCAAGAGTGAGCCTGGTTTGATGTTAATATTTTGTCCTCACAACCAAGGCCACATATTCGTGAGATGCCAAGTAATACGACTGCACCAGGGGAAGAGATGATGAGTCTTTGAGTTACTTGGCCAAGAGTGAGCCTGGTTTGATGTTAATATGTTGTCCTCACAACCAAGGCCACATATTCGTGAGATGCCAGGTAATACGACTGCACCAACCCTACACAGGCCCTCTGGGGATGGAGATCACAAAGCACTGTCAATGAAACCCAACAAGACAACTATATTCTTTCCTGCCAACCAGGGCGGCTTATCTGGAAGCAGAAATGGAGAGAGACAGGGATGACACACAGCCTGAGGAGCAGAGGCGTCAATGAAACCCAACAAGACAACTATATTCTTTCCTGCCAACCAGGGCGGCTTATCTGGAAGAAGAAATGGAGAGAGACAGGGATGACACACAGCCTGAGGAGCAGAGGCAAGCTGTTGAATGCCCCTGGACTCCCCCCAAGTGATTCCATTGAAGATTGCTAGTCTCTGACCACACTGATAACTGACCCAACTCTGGCTTCAAAATAACCCTAAGATGGATCTTGGGGAAGGAGGTGGAGGTGGGTGCTCAAATGACAGTGAGAATCATTGGTGCTGGGTAGTCAAGGAAGTCTGGAAGGCTTCCCAGGATCTGTCTCCCACGTACCATCTGCCCCTTGACACGTCAGGCTCAGCTGACCCACATCGCCCGGGGTTTCTAAAGCACCATACTGCTTCTCATTTGATGACTTGGCTCCTGATGTCCCCTTGGTTACCCTCCATTCTCTACTCAAGGCTCAGCTCACATGTCACCTCCTCTAGAAGGCCTCCTTTCCTCTCCTTTCCCACAAGATCAATTAGGAACCACCTTCTCTGCTTCTGTTATGTCCTCTACCTATCCATGGTAGTTAGAGGCCTTGTTTCACAGTGGTAAGGGCAATGGGTTTTGTATTTTGACAAACGTAGGTTTAAGTCTCAGCTCTGCCACTTGTTAGGACTGTGACCATGGACAGGCTACCTTTTCTTTCTTTCCTCATCTCTAAAATGGGACTGATAACCTCTACCCTGTAAGGACATGATGTGGATTAATAAACTATGTATAGCTTTCATCAATTACTATTATTACTAACTTATAACTATTAAGGTGACCACGTTTCCTACTAGATTGTGAGCTTCTTGAGGGGACACATTTCATACAAGTTTTCTGATTTACCTTTAGGTCCCCAGTGTCTAGTACATAGGAGGTATCTGATTGCAGGTTTGTGGAATAAATCTATTCTATATAGAAATAATCACAGTATAATAAATCATCATATTATAATAATCACTTTCTATAACAGAGGAAGTGTGTGTTATATGCATATTGACATACATATATATGCTACAGAGACTCAGAGGAAGAAAGAATTCGGAGTTATTTTGGTAGGGGGGAAGATAGAGTAAGCTATCTTGAGAGGGTGACATCTTTCAGGGAAATCTTCTCATGTCTTCAAGTAATAGCCTACTAGGGCTAGAGTGGACCAGCAAGTGACTGTGTCCCACAACTCCCAGATCAAGCTTATTCAAAGGTGTCCACAGGAAATACTGTGCATTAAGAGTCTCCTTATGGAAACAAGCATATTAAAGGCTCTGAAGAGGAGTGCAATGAAGAAGTCTCTTTAGTTTTGCTTAACCCAGCATTTCTTCACACTTACTTGGAAAGTGACCTATCCCTCCCAAACACCTTGTTTTCTTAAAACATCTATTAGATAGTCTAGTTTTCTGCGGAATGGCTTGGGAAAACCAATGGTCTATTCAGATTGTATTATTTCATACAGGAAGAAATTAGGACTATCACCGTGGACAGGTTACCTTTTCTTTCTTTCCTCATCCCTAAAATGGGATTGATAACCTCTACCCTGTAGGGACATGATATGGATTAATAAACCATGAAGCTTTCATTAATTACTATTACTAGTACACTTGAGGCACAGAGTATTTAAAGTATCTGTCCACAGCCACCAAACTGACAAACAACTAGAGCCTCAAGTCAAGCTGCATTTTCCTGCCACCTTGTCTAGGACACTTTTCACCCCAGCACGCTATGTCACAGTCAGCGGAAGCTTTCTCAACAGAGAGAGTAAGCAATCACTCCCATGTTGTGATTTAAAGGGTGGTTAAAATCTACCCCAAATCTGTATCCCACCTATCAAAATTTTCCTCCTATTATCACAAAAACTTAATATCATCACCAACTAGGAATTTATTTAGGTTCATAAACATTTTCTTTTAAAACCCAAATGCTCCTGGAAGGTCACTTTAAGAGCCTTCATTTACTGAAGGCTCCAGGGCCATCTGACTCCTTGACATCTCCGTCCCATGTGAAACGCAGCCGACTGCGGTGCTGAGGAGAGAGGCGGGTAGAGGCTGGGAGCTGGGCAAGGCCAGTCCAGCTGCTCCTCCCGATGCCCATGACATGAACCTGCCCCTTCTTTCCCTGTGGGGCAGGTGGTGATCTGTCCTGGCTCTCCTCCCAACTGTCAAAACAACCTAGGATCTGTTACATTTTATAAAGATCCAGATAAACATCTAGGTTCTTTCCAATAATCAAGTATACTAGTCATAGGACCAGAAATAAGAGGGATCGGAAAAAACATGTTAAAATCCAATTACAGCAACATGGATGAACCTGGAGAACATTATGCTAAGTGAAATAAGCCAGGCACAGGGAGACAAATACTTCATGATCTCGCTGTATGCAGAATCAGAAAAAGCCAAACTCCTAGACACAGAGAGTACAATGGGCTGTTGTGTGAAGGGGCATGACTGGGGAGATGTTGGACATGACATGAGGAATACGTTCTGGGGATCTACTGTACAGCATGGTGTCTATCGTTAATAGTGTACTGTATACTCGAAAATTGCGAAAAGAGTAGATCTGAAATGTTCTTACCACAAAAAACATAAGTAAGTTAATGAATGTTAGCCAGTTTGATTTAATCTTTGCAATACGTATATGTATTTCAAAACATCGTGCTATATGCCATAAATATATACAATTTTAAAAATAAATATTAATAGGGAAAAATGCAAACACGAATAGGAAAAAAATTCATAAGAGTTATTGCCAGAGGTGGATATATCATGGAGTTAGTAAAGCATAAGCTTCAGGGTGCCTGACTGCATGGGCCCCTGGCCAATGCTCTGTTCCTAATTTTATGGTTGTAATTTTGTATTCTTTTCCTTCAGAAGGGCTCTACTTTAAAAACCAGGATCAGCCACCCCTGGACAGAATGATGCAAGAACAATTTTTATTAGTACTAATAATGCTCTTGCTTTTCTCTGAGAGGGCTTAGGTTAATAAATAAAAATACATGCTGTTATTCTACTTTCATGGAAAAGAACATTAAAGGAGGGAAAGATGGTAAGCTAACAAAGGCAGGCCTTCTCAAAATTGGGGAAGTGCAATTGGAGCTGGAAAAGCTAGTAACCAACCAAATAACCCCATCCTCTCTGAGCCTCCTCCAGCCCTGTCTGTGGGCAGATCACCCGGGACCACTCAAAGGGGAGAGAGTGCTGGGGCCCCTAGGGCAAGTAAGGTCAACAGAAAGGCCAAGCTTTTTTGTGTGTGTATTTAAGCTATTCTACCATCACCCAGAGAAGCCACTTTATCTCATCACCCTAAGTCTAGGCAGAAGTCTGGGACTGGGAAGGAGGCCCTGGAAGGACAGTGACACAGCCACACCCAGCAGCCACAGCAGGGCTGACCAGGAACCACACAAGGTACCCCATGCAGTGGAGCCAGGGTGGTAAGTGCAGGCTCCAGAGCACACAGACCCCCCAACCCCTTTACACACCCCCTGGGATTACTGTGTGAACAAAATAGGCAATGTGTACAAACCAGTGTGGTGCAGCCCCAAGAGCATAGGCTAGAATCCAGACTCTGCTACCAACAGCTATATAACCCTGGGCAGGTTTCTTAAGCTCTCTGTGCCTCAGTTTCCTCATCTAAAAAATGGGGAAATCATAACCCCAGCTCATATGGCTCCTAGTTGAATTAAAGGAAATAACACATGGAATGTAATTTGAACAATACCTAGCACATGCCTGCTGGCTAGTATAATTCTCAAAATGGGCTTGGAGTGGTCTAGGAAGGCACCTGGTTACTCATCTGGGTCAAGACACTGCCCAGAAGCTGTTTGCTTTCTGGTGCAGAAAGGACATTTGAAAGGTCTTCCAAAAGTCACTATGGAGTGCCAAGTTCTAGTATGAGAAATCAAAAGCCTGGGGTTACCTGCCAGATTTTCCAGCTGAACCAAGGCTAAAATCAGTGTCTGTCCTGAGAATTAAAACACAGGGCAGATGAATTAAGTCAGGCAGATTAGAGAAGGTAATTCTCTTAGATTAGAGGGCAGGATTTCTCAAATTTGAAAAATGTGCTCTCCTTTAAAAGGAAAAAGTCTCACAGACAGAAGCCCTCCCACCCCCAGTGTTAACTAATTAATACAGATTATGACCCTAAGTGCCTTATGCTTAAAGCCTATGAGTAGCTTTAAAGCTAAAGATTACCAAATATAAATAAAATTACATTCAAATACATTAACTTAAATAGAAAATAACAGTAACAACTAGCATTTACTAAGCACTTATAAGGAATAAACAGAATAAAATTGCCCCTATCCCATCATTTTTGACCTACAAAGATGGCATTTTCATATGGCTCACCCCAGCACGTGCAATGCTCTCTCATAAATGCTTTCTTTAATCCCCACAACACCCCTATGTAGAAGGCATTATTACCCCATTTTACAGATAAGGAAACTGGAACACCAGGAAATGAAAACATTTTTAAATCTCCTGAAAAACTGGCAGATGCCTGAGGATTCACCTGCAGATGCCCAGGAGCAGCAGACACTGCTTTGGGAAGCTCTGACCTAGGAGAAACAAAGCATCTGGGGATGGGGTGACGGAGGATGAACCCAGAACCAGATAAGAGCCAGAGCAGTCAGTGGGCACTAGAAGGACACAGAGACCCGGCCAGTGTCTCCCGCCGGAGGGAAGGGACACCAAATACCACCTTGACTTGGATTTTCGTTCAGGAGAGGAAGAAGGAGGGCTTTGTTGGTACTTCCCAGGAAAACAGGAGCTGACCTACAGTGGGGAACAGCGGTTAAGGGAAAACCTGAGAAGGGGAAGAGCAGGGGGAAGGATGAAGAAAGAGAGAGGGAATAGAAAGAGGAAAGGGGCTGTCAAAAAAGCTGCGGTTTCCAAATTTGCTGCATACTGGAATCATCTGGGGGTCCTTCAAAACTGCTGAAGCTGCTCTCACCCATTATGATTTCATTGGTATGGGGTGTGGCCTTGGCACAGAGTCTTAAAACCCTCCAGGTGATTCTAGTTTGCAGCAAAGTTTAAGAAACTTTATAAAACTTCTGCAAATTGCTGGTAGAGGAAAATGCCCTTAAGTGCATTCTGTTCTTCCACAGTCACTGGCAAACAGCACTGGAATGTTCCCCATACCACTAAATAGGAACTATTAAGCAGTCCAGCATTATCAGAGTATAATTGTAGGGAAAGTGAGGGAAAATGGTCAGGGCTCCTCAGATGTTCAGTATCTTGCTCAACATTTTATGTAAATAGGCACATGTGCCCAGGTGTTCCTTGGTTGTTTAATGTAATTGCACATGTGCACCCAGGTGTCCTGGGTTATGACTTAAGTATAAAGGACGAATGGTTCTTATCCACGGGGGTCTCCTGCCCCCCTCTGGTGGCTATGGGGAGACTGCTACTGCTGCTGGAGGCTGTTGCTGCCAGTGTCCTTGGGATACCCCGAGAGGCCACCACCACTGCTTCTGCTGAGGACTGGGCTCATGTCGTCTGCCAATGGCTCCTGGGATCTTTCCCAATTACCTAACATGAACCTGCGTGTGAGGGGTCTGGTGACCCAGTCTGTACAATGGGTTTAAAGGATCTGAGCCCTAGCCCTGACAATACAAATGGAAACTTAGTATAACAAAAATAATGAAACATTTTGGCTTTAGTTATGAAATGCCTAGCCACGCAATTAGCATAGCTATTGCCTCAACCTGACAACTGGCATAGTTGTGTAGCTTTACAATAATTTATTGCACTAAGTCTCCTCTGTCTATCCTTCCTGTGGCTCCTCTGAGTCTTTGGGAAAGGAGATGGGAAGGCCCTGACGTATGAAGCTACCACAGCCTCCTTCTTGGTTCCTACAATGCTCTGGCCCTGAACCTGAACGATGTCCTTCCCTTCTTTAATAATTTCTCCAAAGGGGTTTTCATCCTCTTGGTGAAGTGACCATCCTATGTTGCCCGTCAAATGTTCCAGGGTGAAGTGTTCTCCACCTTTCCAATCTACCATACTTAATTTTTACAACAACAAAAGAAAAAACATCTTGAGGCCTCTCCAGGGACAAACACACACTCTCAACCATTACTATAAAGGTAGCCAGTGATGCTTGAGTTTTTGAGAAAGGAAACACAGATGCAACATTTTCAGAGGCAACATAGAGTGATGGGAAGAGAATGGCTTTTGCAGACTGCAGACTTGAACTTAAACTCCTGCTCTGCTACAGAGAGCTGTGTGAATTTGAACAGCAAAACTTCCCTGCAGTTTAGTTTCCTTGTCTGCAGTGGCACACCAAGATGCCTTCGGTCACTGGGACCCCCACACGGACATCGCAACTGTGAGTAACTAAGACTACGAAAGCTAAGCCTTAAGTAATCCCCGCCCCCTTCAGAGGTGGCAAATTTTCCATCTCCTCTGACTTGCTAGTCACTTGTTCTGATGTTATTCACAGAAGGAAAGTAGGCAGGGCTGGGCATAAGATAGAAGGGAACAAATGCAAATAATGTGGTCAGTAATCAACAGGAAAGGTAATGACACAGTCATCCGGTTCTCACTCTGAAGATAACACAGTTGCAATCTCAAAACCATATACTTTATGCAGTTTCACTGTATCCTGAAAGCTCTTTTGCAAATGGTAGAAAGAAAAAAAAAAAAAAAACACCTGAGCATATACTGTAGAGAATTATCCTATAAGAGGCAAAAAAACAGAATCAAAGGACTTAAAAAGGACTGGAATTTGAAATGAGATGACTGGTTGCTTCAATTCCTGTTTTTATGCTTATAGGGATCTGAAGTTTCTAGCCAGACTGTCTGTGCACAGGACTATAGTAGTTACTGATGATAAATGCTACAAGGGTAGCAAAATAAAGGACCTAAGTGAGCACTACCTACCAGGACTTTCTGCAGTGATGGAAATGTTCTATGTTGGTGCTGTCCAATTTGGGAGGCAGTAGCCACATGTAGCTACCAAGCACCTGAAATGTGTGACTGAGGAACTAAATTTAACTATACTTAACTGTAATGTAAGTCAAACAGCCACATGTGGCCAGTGCCAATAGGCACTGGTTAATTAAACCAGTTAATTCCTGGTTAATTAAACCAGTTCCTGGTTAATTAAACCCAATCAGAAAATACTTACGGCACAACTTCTTCTGTGGGAGGCACTCCTATGTGTCACTGTAGGAGAAAGTGGTCGTTTCAACTTTGAGAAGTATGAGTGGTCCTCAGAAAGTTCACAGAAAGATGCATATTCTTTTTCCACGTTCCACAAACTTTTGGAAGTACCCTCATATGAAGAAAGCATGTGAGCACTGGGTACCAAAGGGGGAGGGGGAGGAGACGGGGACAACGTGGGAGCCTGGTACTCAGGAGACTCCCTTGAGCAACTGGCCGTTTTTCCCAGACCATCCCTGAATTGACTAGTTTATTCTCAGATCATTAAAAGTCAATGGGAAGACTGTGGACGGGGATGTGAGAAATAGTGCAATTTTAAACAGAATTAGAGTAAAAAAGTGTTCCTATTTTATGTTGGAAGTTGGTCTCTGTCTAACCCAGTTTGCTTTACCATAAAATCTTATCTTTACAGATCAAAATGTAGGCAATTCTATGGAGCTATGTCCCCCTATTTCAATCCCTTATTATTACCCATTTCAGATGGTTCCAAATGTTTGTATTCTAGAAGATTCTGTGAGTGGCATCCTTGCTACTACATCATATGGTCTATTCTCCACTATTTTCTTAGAATAAACTCCTAGACATGGGAGGGAAGAAATGATAGGACCCTGCCTTGCACTGGTTGGACCAGTAAGAATGCCAAGGGTTTCCCTTCCCCTGGAATTGTGTCACAAAGTGATGAGGGTTGCGCAGGATTCTCTGTCCCCCCTGCTTGTAATCAAGAGGGAAAGAAGAGGATCTCTCTTGGCCCTTTCCTGCTATAGAATTTGATGAAGCCAAACAGATCAAGTCCAGGTAAAATCAGGAAACATCTGAGTTACCCGTAACTTAATATAACCAGTGTCTGCTTACCACGAAACTTGTGAACGAGGCATTTCTCCTCCAGTATCTATTACACTGTAAGTTCAACATCTAGTGGTAACTCAATGCTCATGGCAAATGCATTACAAATTTCAGGTTAATTCTTGGTTTAGTTGGGAGAATTCATTCATTTAATAAATACTTAACTGTATCTAATATGTACTGCTCTAGGTTCCGGTATAAAAGAAGGAACCAAAACAGATGACAACAATATTTGATATTCTGGTTCCATATATTTCTGACTTATCCCAGCTTCGTATTTTGGGGGAAAAAATTATTCAATAAAAACTAATATTGGGGTTCAGGTCAAGATCCAGATGATTAAATATAGCTCACTAACATCTTTTGGCTCAGCACAGTTCAAGTTTCTTTTAGTGGTGTGGCCCTTGGGGACTCTTTACTCTAAAATACAACAGCAAAACTTGAACACATGAAATCCTTGCTGGCTACTCAGCAGATCCCAAAACCCCATAATTGTTCTTGACGGTTTGATTAAATATAGCTCACTAACATCTTTTGGCTCAGCACAGTTCAAGTTTCTTTTAGTGGTGCGGCCCTTGGGGACTCTTTACTCTAAAATACAACAGCAAAACTTGAACACATGAAATCCTTTCTGGCTACTCAGCAGATCCCAAAACCCCATAATTGTTCTTGACGGTTTTTTTTTTTTTTTCTCCCAACATGTAATTTCCCCCCATTTTACTGATCTTACTTTCTAAATACTTTTCAATCTTTTTCTTTGTCATGCCTGTGGCCAGAACTTAATTTATAAGCATTGGACATATTGCAATAGCCTGTAAAACTGGTCTCACTGCCTTCGGTTTCTTTCCTTTCCAATCTTTTTGTATTACAGTTTTCTAAAACAGATTTAATAATACAGCTCTACAGCTAGAAACTGTCAGTGGTTTCCACTGGTCATAGGATAAAGTTTAATTTTTTTTTTTTAATCAGTACATACAAGGCAGTAGAGCTTATGGCAAGCCACACTGGGAGAGTCACAAAATAGATCCCTAGTATTCTGTAGCTAGGCCACGCTATCTGCAGTAGAGAAATATACCCCTTTTGAGAAATAGCCCTAGGCATGTTACTGAGCGCTGCTAAACACAGAATGCTTGCTTATGTAATAAAGTGATCACGAATCCAGAACTGCCCATCATGAGCTGGTTCTATTGGACATGCCCCACCATAGGGCATTCATACCCAGCAGAGCCTCCACCAGCACTATAAAGTGGGGCTTGTAGAATACCTGATCCAATAGGTATGAGATCCTGCACAGCACAGCCTCTACCCAGGACCCACTACACAGAAAAGAGGTGCAGGATTGGGCCCAAGACCATGGGCTCCACTGTTGCATCACACACTGCATCACCCAGAAGCAGCCAGCCTCACAGAATGCTAGAATAGCCTTCTAGATGCACAGCTGAAGTGCCAGCTCAGAGGCAATAACCTGAAAGGATGTGGCACTACCCTTCAGGATGCAGCATATGCACTGTATCAGAGCCCTCCGTATGGTGCTGTGTTGTGAACAGCCAGAACACATGGACCCAAAAGCCTAGGGGTGGAAGCAGGAGTGACCTCTCATTGTCACTCCCAATGACCCAACAGCAGATTTTGTGCTTCCCATCCACAAAACACTGGGCTCTGTCAGGTTGAAGTTTCTGGTCCCCAAGTAAGTGCACTCTTGCCAAAGGACACAGCAAAGATCCCACTCAACTATAAGTTACAGCTGCCACCAGGGCACCCTGGACTCCTTGTGCCCAGGGACCAACTGAATGTCTTACTGACAGGGATAACTGACTCTAATTAGCAGGAAGAGGCAGAGCTGCTTCTACACAATGCAGGCAGGGAGGCATCCATATGAAAGCTAGGTGATCCACGGGGTGCCTCCTGGTACCCCCTTATCCCACTGTCACTGCAAACACACAACTGGAGCAACCCCAGCCTGAGAAGGGCAAGACTACCCAGGTTTCAGGAAGGAGTATTTGGGTCATGCCACTAGGTAACCCATCAAGACCTACCAAGGTGATAATTAAGGATGTGGGGAACTCAGAATGGGTAGTGTAGAAAGGAAAGGATGAGTACCCATTGTAGACCCCAAATTAACTGCAGCGAGGCAGGGATATGGTTTGTCCCACTAGCCTTCCTCTCCTGAGTTCTCTCTCAGGAAGAGTGGCCCATGGAAACCATGGAGGTGCTGCTCCTCACACTAGTGGAGGAAGAGGTCTGAGAGGCACTGGGGCTGGGCTGTAGCAGCCACAAGAATAAGCCTCTTGAATATCCAAGCACAAGGAACCTATGGCCCTAACCACCATGCTCCAAAGTCCATCACCACATTCACACCGAGGCCACACTTCCCGCAGATTGCTCCAAGCCAGTGACTGAGCGTGGCAGGAATACAGAGGCAGGTCCATTTGGGGAAGAGGGAGGCCCTTCTGACAGGCAACCTCAGCTCAAGGTTAGCCTTGTCAAACTTTCTTAGACTTACAGTTTAGTGCAAGACCCTTCCAACCAACAATCTTCCTTCCTCCCTCCCCCTCTGTCCGTCACAAGGGTGAGGCCTGCACTGCAGTCTGACAGCTCCCCCAGCCTCCCCAGCTCCACCCCACTGCCCTCAGAGACATCTCCGCTAATAAGTCTGCGGCACAGCTAATCCCACCTTGGCATCTGCTGCACAGTCCCTCAGCTCATGCCCCTTCTTCCTCTCTGCAGACACCACACTATGGGCCGTGCTCCTTCCTGCAGCTAAGCCTAGGGAAATCTATACTCCTCTCTCTGTTGAGAATGCCCTTCCCCTCTGCTTCCTCTCCAGGAACTAAGGTTTGGGAGGTAATCTAAGCACCAGACTTAGGCCTGGCCCTGTTTTTCCTACTTATTTCTTTGTATGGCCATTTCAGAGGGATCAGCCTGACTCCAGATCAGGTAGATTCCTCCACATCCTACTCCAAGTTGTAGGTTCCATATGTATCCCGCACACCATGCATCCCACAAAGTGTCTCTTTCCCAGCAGACAGTGATAAGATCTAGAGTGTCTGTCTGTCTATAAAGGACAGCCACTACTCAGCTCCAGCTGAATGTTGCCATGAGGGCTAAAGAGGTGAGCACTGGAGTTTTTAAGAAACCTCAGAAGTCTAGCTTTTTATTGTGAGATTGCTGCATTGTAAATGTTAACTGATTCAATACTAAAACGAAACCTAACAGGAGGGCAAACAAAGTATACCCACCTCCCATTTTGATATACGCCTGCCAGCTGGTGACACCCACTCTAAAACATGCCCACAGCCTCAACCGGACCCCATGGAATGTCCACGCTCAGAGGCTGAGCTGCTGCAATTTTAAAAAACGAAATCTTTACCTTTTAGATTGTCTTTTCAGTGCATGGAGTATTTCATAACCCCATGCTAC
>NW_007737418.1:38866-41352 GCF_000696425.1 Galeopterus variegatus | reverse complement strand
TGTTAACTGATTCAATACTAAAACGAAACCTAACAGGAGGGCAAACAAAGTATACCCACCTTCCATTTTGATATACGCCTGCCAGCTGGTGACACCCACTCTAAAACATGCCCACAGCCTCAACCGGACCTCATGGAATGTCCACGCTCAGAGGCTGAGCTGCTGCAATTTTAAAAAATGAAATCTTTACCTTTTAGATTGTCTTTTCAGTGCATGGAGTATTTCATAACCCCATGCTACTGCAGAATCACTAACCTCACCAAAGAGGAAACCAATGCATTGTCTTATTCAGCAAATGTCTTCTTATAACCCAATATGGGTCAAGCCCTGTGCTAAGTTACAGGAGTTCAGACTTGAATAAGAGGCACCTCTTATCCTGCAAAAAATCCTAACTTATTAGGAAAGACAAAAAGGTAAAAAGTATAATTTTATATTATTTGAGATCTTATTAATACACATATTCCCTACTAAAGGCAAACATCTTGACATATTTCAAACAAACAAATAAAAATACTATTTTTAGAAACACCTTCAAAGCACAACCTGGCTATTTCCAAAGAAAGATTTTAATGGATGAGAAATTTTGTCATTACAAAATTGTGGAAAGGGAGAATTTAAGAGATGCAAATAGTGAGCATTTTTAAAATATTGATAAACATTTAGTTAAGTGTTTTGGTAAATGCTTTAATAAGTTCACTTCAAAATTCTACTTTATTCCCATACTCTGAAGTTTTTCTGAATAGTAGCAGAAAACACAAATTTGGGAGATGAAACAAAAAGAATGATACAACTTTCTTAACTGAACATCCACCCTATCAAAGTTCCATTGCTTATTAAGTCCTAATTCTAATAATGTAAATTTGTAAATAGACAAAAATGCAACATACAACACCAACTAGTTCTGGGAAAACTTGGTCATAGATTCTGGGATTGAAGACCCATCTATACATTATAAAGATGCAACTGGCCACCCATTGGCCCTTGCCCTAATGTATGAATATTTGCAGTAACCAAAATTACAAAGTGTGCTCTCTTTGTGTTGTAAAGTGCAGCATCTGGAGGGAGCCCAAAATTAGAGTGGACTTGGCAATCTTTCCAAATACCTCTTCCCTTCTTCCCCAAAGCCCCCAGTCACATAGCAAGTCAATTGCTGGGTACCCTCCAGTTCTACAAAGTAAACATGCGAACTTCACTTTCCTAATGACCCTGACCATACTTCAAAACACACAAATTGAAACTGCTCTGTGTCAGTGAGTATTGGGAGAATTTTAACAACTGGATTAAAAGGCCAATCAATTGGTAAATCCCCAGGGGAAGTTCTAATGCCAGGGAATAGATTAACTGTTAACTGATTTCAAGAACAAATGGAAAGTGCACATCTCAAAGAAATGAGGTGGGAAGGGAGAATAAACTAAGCGAGAGATGAACAACAGAGAATTTGGGGCCACAGGAACTGTGGTGTGATAAGTCTGTAATACTGCAGAAAAATGAAATTTTTTCTAATTTTTTTTCTTCTCTCTAATCAGGTTTTTTTTTCTTTTTTCTCAGCACATGACAAAATAGAAAATGAGCCCAGTAATTTACAAACTCAACCTTTTCTTTCCCCCCTTTCAGTCTCTCTTGGGCAAGGAAAGGCTGCCTGGCGAGGGTGTCAGCTCCAGTATTCTGAGTAATGGGGGGTGTCTGGAGGACCCAGCTGGAGACTCCTAAATATCCTCAATTTGCCTTGGATGAGGATAAAGCCAACTGTAAGATGATATTTAATGATATGTTAATCCTTTATAAAGACAAGGAGAAGGGAAAAGGCAAGCCATTGGAGAGATTTGGAGATGAATGTAACACTCTCAAAAGCAATAGAAATTCAGGAGAAATGTAAATACAGGAACCTAGCAAAATACAGTTACCATGATTGCTCTTAAAATTCAGCTCTGGGCTTCCTTGCTCAAAAGGCCATATGGAGAGCATGATGAGTTAATGATTATGAAAGGAAAACATTTAATTGGCACATAAATTCACAAACAGAAATTCTTCTGGGAATATTTATTCTCTATCTTCTATTTTCATTTCCACCACCAAAGACAGTTTGAATTCTAATATGAGATGATGTATTACGTATAATTTTTTAGCTTAAAAAGAAAGTTGAGAGTATTTTCACTCATAATTATAACAGTGCCCACAATGCAATATTATTATTTTAATGTTAATAATAATTTATTATTTCCCATCAACCGGTTGAAGGCAGAGACAGTGCTGGTGTGAGAGAGCTCCCCTGGATACCAAGTTTATGCTTTTCACGGACCTCAGTCCCAAACCTGACTGATCATTAAGGTACAGAGAATCAGGAAGTCTATGGGTAGAACAAGAAAATCTATATCAAAAAACAAAAAGCCAGGGCCGGCCCAGTGGCGCACTGCTACAGTGCGCCGCTTGGGAGAGCGGTGGCACTCCCGCCGAGGGTTCGGATCCCACATACAGACCGGTTCCCA
>NW_007737418.1:37021-37707 GCF_000696425.1 Galeopterus variegatus | reverse complement strand
AAAAAAAAAAAAAAGCCAAAAAACAAACAAACAACAACAACAAAAAAAAAAAAAAAACAAAAAACAAAGCTTCTCTGGTGAGTGTAAGGATTTCCAGGTATGGAAACTTTAGGATTAGGTCATAAAACACATGGATAAATGTCATCTCTACAAAAGCAGTTCACAAAAAAAAGAAATAAATTAATAAGTCTTTATAAAATGCTGAACCTCATCAGAGTTAAAGACAGGTGAATCAAAATAATGAGATACAATTGATACACCTACAAAATTGACAAAAATGTTTTCATTTTATTATACCCCATGGTAGTAAGTGTGTGGGGAAAGAGACAGTCTCATTTGAGAATTAAATCAGTCTATTCTAGAAGGTAATGAGCAGTATCTATTAATTTTTTAAATGTACTCTTTAATGAAAAAATCCCATTTCCAACAATTTACCTAGTAGATATATTTTAAAAATGTGAGAATGTTCATGATCATCTAAATACCTAGTAATAGGAGGTGTGTTTATAAATTAAAGTGCAATCATACAAAGGAATATTGTTAATGATCATCTTTGGGGAAAGGGCTGACATTGGGAGAGTAGGGGAGATTTTTACTTTTCATTTTATGTCTTTCTATGCTGTTTGCATTTTCTTACCGTGGACAAATATTCGAGGGAATGCATGAATTTTTTTTTAAGATAAATT
>NW_007737418.1:0-35433 GCF_000696425.1 Galeopterus variegatus | reverse complement strand
ATCTGGCCATCACATCTTGGGCACAAGTGGTGATGGTCAGCTTTATACACCATGAATATGCGAAACCCAATAAAATAAAATTTTAAAAATTAGAAAAAAATGAGGTAAAAAAGTTAATGAGGCCAAATATATAGCTTTCTTATGATCTAATCAGAGAACAAAGATGGAACTTGAGCACAGCTATAGATACAAATGTATTGCACGTGCCTCAGCCACTCTTAATGCAAATGTGCTACAGCTCACCTGGCCCTGATGGGGATGAGACAGGAGCTAATAATGCAAATTCATGAAATACTAACTCGCATTAACAGTAGCCTTGTTTTACCCACACAGAAGGCTGGTCTTCTGCCAACATCCAAAATACATTATAATTCAATTCCAAAATCAAGAATCAATGACCTTTAGACAATCCGCACTATTTTTTTTTTTTTTTTCCTATTGACATGGAGAATAGAAGATTAACTGTAGCAAGAATTAACGCAGGACCTTTTTCTGGAGAAGCAAGAGTTACTTTTCAGGTAAACCACCTCACCTGTCTTCCAGAATCCCTGAGGTAAGCTGCACCTTAATCACAGCACTGAGATCCCATGTCTAAGACCACCACCTCTAACCCCTACTTGGTTAACAGCTGTCAAAGACACTTGGTGCCATAAGAAATAACAAGCATATTTAACAACTGCATCCAGATACAAATCACACACACATACACAAATACTCACATACACTGGCACCAACAACCAGCATGTTTTATAAGATTAAAAATATCTGAAAACATATCCAACAGATGTACTTAATGCATGCATTAAACTTCAAAAAAGGGAAAAACAATTTTTTTTAAAAAGTGCTCTGAGATCCCTAAGTTTCAGTAAGTTTAACTAGTTTTCAACAGTTTAGTTCAACAAATATTAACTGAGCTCCTACTGTGTGCCAAGTTGTGTTAGGATCTGGGAATAAACACTGAATACAAATCCTGCTTTAATGACACTTAGGAGTATAATGAGGCAGCACTTAAATGAAGCAGGGATTTCCACATGATATGAGTAAGTTAGATGTTATGTTAGATGTATCACTAAAGAATACCATCAATGCTCAAAGAATGGACACTAAACCCCTCCTGGGACTCACAGGGGACTTCCTGGAGGAGATGGCACAGATGGAGGCCTTATAGGTGAGCAGGAGTCAGAGGGGAATGGTAATGGATCCTGTGCCCAGCACTGCTGGTTGCATATCCAAAATCCAATCACCCCTTCTTCATTACAGATAGAGCAATTCTGCTCAAAGTGGCCACCTGCGTGGCCCAAAATGCACTTCCTAGAAATCTCTTCAGGGTTGGTCATGTGGCACATTCCTGACCAATGAAATGTAAGTGGAAGCCATTAGTAGAGTTTCTCAGAAAGACTCATATTTGCCTTTTGCTTTTACTTCCTTGCCCTTTACCCTTCTTGTTGCCTGAAATATAGACAAGAAGCCCAAAGGAGTAGCTGTCATCTTGGGGAGCATGAAGTTTGGAAAGATGGAATGATACTGGCCTCTCGGAGCTGTCACAGCTGCCTTGGACTGCCTATTTCTTATTATTGAGAAAAATAAACACCTACTTAGTTAAGCTACTGGAAGATGCGTCCAGACGTATGCAAACCGAAACCCATCCCGTACACATAGACAGTGCTATTTAAGCATTACTCTTTGTTTGTTTGCATTTGTCATAGAAGGTTCCAAGTTTTAGAGCAAATACTAATAACCAAAAGCAAACTCTCTGAATCCTTCACTCTTATCAAAACATGAAATTAAGGATGCCCTGACACTTTTGAAAATGCTGTTAAGTAACAAACACTATTAACAATTGTGTTCCAAAAAGTTAAATATGATATTTAATCAAGAGCTAATAAAATAACACAATTACAATGGCTAGGAACATTTGCAGTTTCCTCCAAAAAAATTCACATGTATACATAATCTCAGAGCTTAAACACAATTTCACATGCGTGCATGCACACACATGCACACTCCCTGCCCCTTTCCTTGTGTTGTTTCTTTACATATGATGCCTACTCACAGGTACTGATGTTGCTCTCTGTGTTGGCTACATAAACAGACATCTATCGACAGTAACCTATCGATCAGTAGGGAACAATGCAAGAGTTTTCAAATCCATTTCTTGGTCACCCTAGTAAGAATGTTAAGGGTAGAGTAGCAGCAAGAAGTGCTCAGACACGGGACACATGCACCAGGCCACTGTGCTGAGACTTCCCTACCTCTTCTACTAGGCACTCTGCAGCTGGGGTATGTTGCAAAGGACCTGGGGTCCTGGCAGAGATGTGCCAGTCCTGGTTCTTGTCCTAACCAGCTGTTTCCTGCCATGATCACACTGGCTTCCCCACCTACACCATAAGGGGCTTGATCTGCATCTTTGGTTCCTAGACGGGGGGGATTAAGTGGACCAGTAAAAGTAAACTTGAAAACCTACAACTCTGGCTCAACAAAGCTTTGCCAGTGTTGTTTTTCTTAAAAAGGACATACAAATGAAACAACAAAAGCCAAAAACTAAGACAGACATAATGTTCCTAACCACCCGTTATTGGGAAGATTTGTCCTTTTATTATGAAGGATTCTATTCTTCCCATTTTCAAAGTGTTAGACTGTCCTTCAAGTCTCTTAACATCCCTCCAATGGTTTTATTTATATATTTATTTATAATTGTATATTTATATTTTATTTTATAATTCATGTTTTATATTTTATTAATTTTTCTGTTTTTATTTATGTATTTTTATTTATATATTTTTGCTCTGTATTTCAAAATAGTTTTTCCACTTGATCTTCCAGGCCAGTAGTTCACCAACAGTCCCTATACCCTGTAGGTTCTTGACCTTTTTTGGGGCATGGATCCCTCTGGCGGTCTAATGAAACCTATAGGCCCTTTTCCAAAGTAATATTTTTAAATGTATGAAGTGAAATCCTTAGGATTACAAATGAAACCAATTATATGTAAATATCAGACCCTGTAGGTTCTTGACCTTTTTTGGGGCATGGATCCCTCTGGCGGTCTAATGAAACCTATGGGCCCTTTTCCAAAGTAATATTTTTAAATGTATGAAGTGAAATCCTTAGGATTACAAATGAAACCAATTATATGTAAATATCATTATCAAAATACTAAAATATACAGATTCCATGACATAATAATATATGTGCTTCTTATTATGANCGGCGGGAGCGCCGCCACACTCCCAAGCGGTGCACTCTCCAGTGCGCCACCGGGCCGGCCCTGAATGTTTCATTTCTAAAGTGACTTTGGTTTTTTGGGGGTTTTTTTTGTTTTTTGTTTTTTTTTTTCCTTTTTTCATGACCGGCAATGGATCGCAACCCTCAGTGTCGCGCCCGTACCGGACCGGGACCGGCAACGGGATCGCAACCCTCGGTGTTGCCCCCGCACCTCGCTCAGCCAGTGAGCGGCCGGTCTGTATGTGGGATCCGAACCCTCGGCGGGAGCGCCGCCGCCGCACTTCCCAAGCGGAGCACTGTAGCAGTGCGCCACCGGGTCGGCCCTAAAGTGACTTTGTTTAAATTATAGAAACCCTTTTTCTGCAATGAAATTAATTTATACTTTTTTTTTTTTTTTTTAGAATTATCCTTTTTCCACTATTCATTCTATTTGACTAGCACCACTTATCTTCTGGAGGCTGAGCCCCCTTATGTTGTTTTCCATAGTTTATTCTTTGCTCTGTTCACCCTCAGAGATCAAGCTATTGGGGCACTCTGAATAGCAACAACCCCACGAGGGGGACTAGGGCTGCGTGGATCTGGTTGGCTGGCTGGCCAGCCTCTGTTGAGATCCCCAGGAAAGCCTCTCTGCTCCACAGTCTCCTCAGCAGTAAAAGAATGTTCTGATGAGGGGACAGTGGCATCCCTCTGAAAATTTGCTGGAAGCACGTTCAGGGCAGCCATGAGACAAAATAAAACACACACGCACACACACGTGCACACACACACATACACACACACACACACCCATCTCCTGCTATCCCCATCACATCATAAAATAAAAGGTAATCTTCCAAAATAGAAAAGACAGATTTTCATAATAAAAGAGCAAATCTTCCCAAGAAAATGCAGTTAGCATGTCATAGTCATACAAATAACAGGAACATGTAAATCACAGAAAAGGGAGTAGATGGAGGACAAATAATAACTGAGGAAACAGAGGAAAATTTCCCTACTTTTCAGAAAGAGTCCAGTTGGCAGATTGAAAGAGCTCATCCAGTTCCAGGTTAAGAATGGATTATATAATTGGTTAATGGACACAAAGAACGAATACATTTTGTAATGATAGATATGCCAACTATCCTGATTTGATCATCACATTATACACAAACAGTGATAGTCAACTCTCTACCCCACAAAAATGTATAATCAATCATGTTTCAATAAAAAAAATACACACACAAAAAAGAATTGATTACTTAAAAAAAACACCTGTCAATGCAAACTATGGTACTTGCTAGAAGACAGGAAAGCCATTGTTTTTCTAAATTTATCTTGTAATCACTTGTCTGTCTTTATTCCCTCTTTGGTTCGAGTTAGTTCTTTTTTTCCTTAATGGAGTCTCCTGAGTTTGTTAAAAATAATCATTAGCACAAAGAAAAATTTTTATTTTCCAATACTTGCTCCTTTCTTTTCTTGTCTTATATTTCCTACACTCTCCAAAAATCTGTTAGTAAGTGATAACAGCTGTCTTCTTTCTTTTTTTTTTTTTTTATTCCTTTTTGTCTTTTTTACTGACTGGTAATGGGATCACAACCCTCGGTGTTGCGCCCGCACTGCGCTCAGCCAGTGAGCGGGAACCGGTCTCCACATGGGATCCGAACCCTCGACTGGAGTGCCGCCGCGCTCCCAAGTGCGCCACTGGGCCGGCCCATAGCTGTCTTATTTCTGATTTTAATGAAAAATCTTGAAACCTGCTAGATAAAAATAAGTTACACACAAAGGAAAAAGAGTTAGACTGGCATCACACTTCATCTGCACACTCCTGAGAGAAAAGAATTGCATTCCCAGACTTCTATGCCCATACAAGATATCATTCAACTCTCAGAGTGAAAGGAAGTGTTGAAGGTAATTTAACAACTTCAATAATATCACTGAGTTAATACTCACGTAGCGCTTATTCAATGCCAGGCTTTTTTTTGAGACCAGCCGCACCGCGCTCAGCCAGTGAGCATACCGGCCATCCCTATATAGGATCTGAACCCGCGGCGGGAGCGCTGCTGCACTCCCAGCACTGCACTCTCCCGAGTGCGCCACGGGCTCGGCCCGAGGCTCTATTCTAAGTATGTCGCTTACTGTGGTAGTTTGTCCACAAAGGTGGCTGCCATTAATTCCTTCCCTCCCTCTCCACTCTTGCCACTGTCCAACTCAAGGTAGAGCCTATTCTCCCACCTCACTGAATCTGGTAGCAGTATCACTGTACCAGCTCTGGGCCAAGACATTATGAAGACTGGCAGTTTTCTTTCTCTTGGAGCCCTAAGTTAGCCTGTAAGAAATCCAAGCTACTCTGATGGAGAAAGGCTTCATGGGCGAGCATTGGGACAAGGAAGTAAAAGAGCCGTCTGGAATACCCAGTCCAGACGAACCCCAAAATGATTCCAGCCCCTGCTGCTATCTGACTCCAACCACACGAGGGCCCCCAAGCAAGAACTGCCCACCTAAACCCAGCCAATCTGCAGAACCATGAAGTAATAAATTGTTGTTCCATTGCTGTTTTGAAGTAGTTCATTATTGTAGTGGATTGAATTATGTCCCCCCAAAACTCATTGAAGCTTGAATTGTGTCCCCTAAGTTTTATGTATTAGAAACTTAGACCCCACTGTGACTGTTAAGAGGGTGGGAAATCCTATTATGATAACTGAAAGGTGGGGCCTTGAAGAGGTGAGTAGATTGTAGGGCCTTGCCTTAGTGAATGGATTAAAATGGTAGTCTGGGGCATGGTTCTGAGGGCTTTAAAAGGAGAGAGAAGAGAGTCTGTGTCTCTCTCTTGCTCTCTCTGCTCTGCTGTTTTCACAATGGGATACCATGCCACCACTGTCACCAACATCTTCACCAGCTGTGGTCTCTGGACTTTGGACTTCCCAGCCTCAGAAACTGTAAGTAATAAATTTCATTTTCTTATAAATTACTCAGTTCCCTGTATTTTGTTATAAGCAACAGAAACAGACTAATACCATTATATAGCAATAGATAGCCAGGATGCTTTTATTAACTCATTTCATCTTCACAAAATTCCTTTGAGGTAGCTATTCTTAGTATCCCCATGTTACAAGTAAGGGGACTGTGGCCCAGAGAAATTAAATAACTTTCTCAAGTTATATAGCTAGAAAGAAGATACTTGGAGAAATGCAAAGATTCACAAATAAATCAACCCTATGCTTCAAATAAGAAAAATATTCAGAAAGATACTAATGCAACAAAAATGAGTAAGAGCAGAGATCTAAAGAGAGAGGAGAAGCTAAAGGAGAAACACAGTGGTGTGTCTTGCAAATATATTATGAAATCTCAATGGATAATGATACTATGATTGAGAACGCATGAATTAAATGGTAAAGATATCTGAAATAAGACACAAACTGCAAGGGTACAGCAACAGTCGGGAGCAAAAGAAAACAAAGAAGTTGGGAAGAAGTGGGGCTCGATGCAGAAGGGAGAGAAAGAAAGAAAAGCATTCTGAAGTTCTTGGTGTGAGTTTCCACAGATATAAATTAACAAAACAGACTCAACAAGTAGAAAATTAGACCAATTACTGCAGGAGAGACAGAGAAAGTGACTGAATTTCGACCATTAAAAAAGAAAACAGAAACATGACTTCACAGTGAGTTCCACATAACTTACAATGAACAAAAATATGTTATTTAAATTATTCCAGACTATAGAAGCATAGAGAAAGCCCCCTAATTCCATTTTATGAAATGGGTTTAGCCTCAAAACCAAAACTGATAAAGGGAAGACAATAAAAGAAAACGTCAGAGAACTCTCACTTATAAAGATTAGCAAAAATTATAAATAAAATATTAACAAGTGAAATCCAAAAATATATCAAATGATTATTGCCAATGATCAAGTGGCATTTACTCTAGGAAGGCAGTTTCCACATCAGCAAATTTATTAGCATCATTCATGATAGCAATAAATGCATAAGGTAAAAGTGATTGGTGACATCAGTAGGTTCTAAAGCAGCATTGGGTGACATTCAACAGCCATTTTAAATAAAACTTCAAGTAAAATATGAATAGAAAGAAACTTGTTGGGTATGAAAACACCTGTTCATCGAAAATCAATTGCAAACATCATTCCAAACAATCAAATACCAGAAATATGTTATCATTACAACTCAATAACGAATGAGGAAAACAATATAAACACAATAATTGAGAAGATAAAATTTTCCCTTCTTGCTAATGATATATCGAACTCTGGTTTAAAAATAAAACTCGGCATCAATTAAGGAATTAGATCAGGTAGCTGGAAAAGTTTAGAGCTTTTCTTTATACCTGCAATGGAAATTGAAAAAAATTATAACAGCATTATAATGTAGCATCAAAAATTTTTAAAGAATGAGGGATAAGTATATAAGTTCAAAATTTATATGTACATATAATTAAAATGCCAAATTTAAGTGGAAGTAACACATTTTTAGGTAAGATTGTCTAAAAAATGGCAAGATATTTTCAAAAAAGAATAATGAGTGGAGAGCCATACCAGATTTAAATCCATTAAAATGAAAATATGGCACGGAAATAAATAACAGAAAAGACTGACGAACTCTATAAATCCCAGTGTCAACAGAAGCTTCTACTGGTATGTGACAAGGTGAGTCACTGTGGGGAGAACAGCTCATTGATAAATAGTATGCACAACTGACCACACATATGGGAAAATGGCCGGGGCTCCTACCTCACATGCTATGTTAAGGCCATTAGAGAGAGAGTTAGAAAAGTAACACGCAACATGCAGAGAATATATGTTAAGTAATCCCCCTGTTTTTGGAAACAGTCTTGTCCACCATTTAAAATTATGGATAATGAATCCTGAGCATATAACTAATACTGCTTTGGACGGTGCCTTTTTGTACAAAACAAAACATAAGTACATATATTTGTAGGTGGTTATGTAAACATGGAGAGAAATGTAGAGATGCATAAACTTGGATGTTAAACACTGGTTGACAGCAGTATTGGGGGAGTGTGGATGTCAAGGGAGGGAAGGAACAAATATTTACATGATGTGTAACATGACCTAATTTGTGAAAAGTTACTTACACACACACACCCAGCAGTGTGTTTGCAGAGACTGAGAGAAAGAGAAATATATGAAAGGATGGGCTCCAAATTGTTATTCGTGGTCATCACAAAGGCAGGGAATTTCAGATGATTTTTACTTTATATGACTAGAAAAAATATTATCAAAAAAGTGCTCAAAATTATGAAATATCAATTTATGGGTTTAAATTTTGTTTTAAAATATATTCAAAATAAATGCCAAGTCAACAGGTTTTCATGTTGTTTTACTGGAAGTTTAAATAAACCGGAGACTAAAAGCTCCCAGCATGGCGCCTGACATAAAGATTGCTACTATTACTATTATTTCCAGAAGTTTGGAAGTCAGCTGTTGACAGTTTTATCTAGTTGTAGCAAAAGTACAGCCTCCGAAATCCCAAGTGAAGGGAAGCTCACAGAATCACTGACAGCTCTAAATCAACTTCATCCCGAAGGTAAATGAATATCGGCTGATTTCCTCAATATGACTGTAGATGAAATGACATCATTGTGAGTTAAGTGTTGAAGCAAAAACATTTACTTCTAACTTTCCAAACAGAAGGCCTTAAGTACTCTTGTCATCCTGCTAGAAACATGGCAGTGTAAGCTGATATGGCATTTTTTATTTTAGACTGTCAAGCCCCCCAGTTTGTAAGCGGGCTCTGTGCAGTATCTCCCTACCTCCATCATCAGGTCTGGAGAAGCCCTTTCAGTCTCATTTGGCACCTTGGGATTCAAACCCCGCCACAAAGGAGAGAAAATCACCCTGTTACTGCCATATCTTTAGCAATCAGTGTTTCAAAGCCCCAGGAGCTAATAGATGATAATAGATTCCAGGAGAACTTTAAAAAACCTCTGGTTAAAATGCTTTTAAAAATGTATCCAGTCTTTCTAGCTGGAGAAAGCTAATCTCATCTTCTCTCATGGTACAGAGCAACCCAGATCCCTTAATCTTCCTCAGATTTGTGCATAATGCCTTCTGAAGTTCAAGTAATGCGTGTCCAAGAAGGCAGCTCTTATGCACCCCAGGTGTGCAACCTGCCAGCCTCCCCGGAGAGGCAAGCTGGACCACACCTGGCTCCACCCCCTTCCTGGGGAGGCCGCCCTGCCCACCCTCCACTCTCTCTGCCCACTGCCTCAGTGGCCCCTCTTTCTTGATAAATTGGCAACTTAGTACATTCTAATATCCTGCAAAAGCAAGTATGAGGCTATCTATTTTCCAAATTTATGCTTCTGCAGTTGTGAGGAGAAAATAACGCTGTACTCTTCACACAATGAGGGGCTTTGAATTCACAAATTTTTGACCAGATTGACTTCACTTGCCTAGCTGCTGAAAATGTTAGAAACACAAGAATGGGTTTTAAATGGAACCTCTTCTAGCTAAATCAGCCCTCAAAATACTTCTGATGGCATCTATTCACATGTAAAACTGAAAAGCAATAGATGCCAAAATGGCATTCAGATGTCTGATTATAATTACCAGGAAAAAGGGCCTTTACAGTTATCACTGATTCACTCTAACTTCGGAAAGTAAGGAAAGACCTATGTGAGGCTCGACCCAGTCAGGAGTGTATACCAAGTGCCTGAGCCAAGGCGCAAGGATTGCTCTCTCTAGTGGGATCATACATAAAGCAATATCCTCTCAATCAACAGCAAACGTCCCCAGAGGGTTGAATCTGGACCCAAAGGATTTCAAAAGAACAGACATTTGATACCTCTGTATTGCCTCAGAAATAAATAACATCACACCTCTGTGTAGCAGCATCCTTCTTATGTAAATTGGAACAATGGCTGAGAAAAAAAAAGGCTGAGATATGCCAAGCATTCACAAATTTCACGTCCTTTTATTTGCAACCCAACCACCACCAAGAGATTGTTTTCTACAACCATGTTGATTGTGCCTTTTACACCCACACACTTTGCCCTGACCAACCTAGGGTGAGAGCTTCCTTTGTAAGTTCTAATCTCTCCACCATCATACTTGCTGCCATGGAATGAATCACGTCCCCCAAAATTTTATATGTTGAAGCCCATTGGGGCTCAGAAAATCATACCTCAAAGTCTGGCACTTTGGCACGCTGAGTACTTTGAACTGAAGGAGAGCAAAAGGGCCTCAGAAGCAAAGCGTCTTTCTGACCTTCCCTTGCCCTTCTGTCTCCTGCTTCCCTCTCTTCCCCAAGGCAGCCATAGAAACTAGATAGAATTCCTCTTCCCCAAGGCAGGTCAGAGAAATTACAAATACTACCCTAACCTTCCTTCACCCTTCTGGGCAGGAGTTGGCCGTAAAGAATTCTCTGACCTACCTTGTCTGATAGGAGGTCATAAGACCTTTATTCCAGGAGGGGTCCTACCTATACCCAGGAGGAATTAATGCCACAGAGAGAGGCCAAGAATCTGAACAGACAGGCCCTGCTGCTGGGTTCCCCCCTCAGTCTATTACCATTAGATCAGACCCCTTCTGTCCAGTCACATTTCTACATGGCTTTCCATCCTTCATGGAACCTAAGTATAAAAATAGACATTTTCCCTGGGTCTTTAGGTCTTCATTTCTCAAGGCTCCCGTGTCACATAAACCTTTAATTAAATAAATTTGTTATGCTTTTCTCTCCTTAACCTGTCTTTTGTTGTAGGAGTGTCAGCTGTGACCCTGAAGATGGGGAGAAAAGTTATCACACTTTTTCTACCCCTACAAACCCTAACCCCCAGGGGGATGGTATTTGGAGATGTAGCCTTTGGGAGGAAATTAGGTTTAGATGAGTTCAGGAGGATCGGTCCCTCGTGGGGGGATTAGTGCCCTGTAGGAAGAGATGCCAGAGAACTTGCTGTCTGTCTCTCTCTCTCTCCCACCATATAAGAACACAGCAAGAAGGTGGGGTTCTACAGCCAGGAAGCTGGCCCATGCTAGGATCCAAACAGGCTGACACCTTGATCCTGGTCTTCCAGCCCCCAGAAATGTAGGAAAATAAATTTCTGCTACTTAAGCACCCAGTCTGTGGCATCTTGCTGTGGCACCCAAGCTGACTCAGACACCTGCCTTCTCTGGCTTCTCTCTGTTCTGCTTCTTAGCCCCAGTCTGCCAGGCCATTTGTCCTGCTGAGGGCATGTTGCTTGTTCTCTATTTCCCATGAATGAATTGGGACACATTTAACCACGTTTCCTTCAATACCTTCTATTCTTTCAGAAAGCTGCTTTCTACCACCAAACAACTCTTCCTCCTACCAAAAGGGTAGTGTGTCCCAGGCAGTAAGAACTCAGGGTCGCGTCTGGCTCACCACACACACTGGAGTGGCCTCAGAGTCACTGCTGTGAAACAGGCAAATACCTGCCATTCAGAGGATCAAATCAAATAACATACACGGGAAGCAATTTGTAGGTTGTGAGGGACCATATAAATGTGAAATACAATTACACTATCTTAGCTCTTTTTTGCAGAATCTGACCTCAATGCAAAGAATAAACAGCTCCAGTAACAAAATAAGTTAAAAACAACACCACTATCAAAAAGCCCCACAAAAATGCAAAGATCCATAGTAGTCTATGCTATCCCCTAGGGTGAGTTACTTTAGAGCAAAAAATTTTCTCCACAATCAGGAAAAAAAAGGTGGGGGGAGATGGAATAAGGAAGCGCAAGAACAGTTTTAAGAACTTTCTACACCAGACTAAGTCAGTAACATTGAACAAGTGGTTCCCCCACCAACTGTGAGATGCTAGGGGGTACGTCTCACCTTTATAACCCCAGCGTCCATCTCTGCACCTGGCACAAAGCAAGAAAGAATCAATCAATCAATCAATCAACAAATATGGTGCACATTCAGGAGAATGCTTGAAAGTTTTCTCCTGCTGGTGGTGGGTTACTAATTATCACCTCCAGTATTCTCCTTTGTGAATACACAGCAGCACAGCATAAATGAAAGCTTTGGCTTTGAAGCCAGATGTACCTACATGATGATGCTAATTCTGCCTCGGGCAAGTAGCTCAATGCCTTCCCCTATAAAATGGGGGTATTAATTCTCACCATACAGGCTTGTTGTGAATATTAGACGAAATACATGTAAAGCATTTAGAGCATTATCCAATTTAGTGTGGCCTCAATAAATTTGCATTATTGATGAACCTTTCCAAAGGAAAGTTGAACCCAATTATACCCACTACATAATGTCATAGCCTGCTCATCATCTATAAACTACACCTAGTGATATTTCCATTCAGTTAACTGTCTACACTACTCTGAGACTTAATAGATAGTAATATTTTGTGCTGGACATCAACAAGTCAAAATACAGTACTAAGAAGAAGGTAGAATTGGCTATCATAAGACCTAAGGCCCTGAGATTTAAAATGTAATCTAGCATATGTACCCTGATGTCTTGGGACCAGCAGTAGGGACAGGGCCAGCATGACCGAGTGGTGGGCACTGCTGCAACAATCTCAAGTAACAACACCTCAAGGAATTTTCCATAAAGTCAAAAAGTCAGCTATCCCTAAGTAGGACAGAGGGCCACTAAGCAAAGTCGGAATGACCAACATGTGAATCTGCAATGAAATGGAACCACAGGAAGCACTGAATGGGTAGAAGATAGGTGCCCAGGACAAGCCAGGCCCCGTAAATTCCCTAAACCAGGGAGAGCCAATGAAAACTTAGCTTCATAGCCACAGCATGTACATGGGTCTCCCCTGAGAGACAAAGGCACCCCCCTCGAAAGAATGGACAAGAGATTATTCAAAGTAAAGATGAAGAGGATACTGAGCATCAGAGGTCAGAGAGCCAAACTGAACGGCGGGCTGAGGGACTAACCGCTGCAAGGCTGAAGATCTTCAAGACTGGCCAAGGCTTCATTCAAGATCAATATATGGCACTTTGAAAATTACTCAAGATCCAAAATGTGAATGAAATACCGGATAGAATATCTACCAACAAGGAATTGAATGCAAAATAATTATAATCTATCACATTGATTAGCAAGCAGCATATAAGCTCTTCAGTGTTTTTACACATATATTATTCCATTTGGGAAGATGCCAAGAGGCTGAATGCTAAAAGATCAAGAGCCAGAGATGGGCAGGAGATCCACTAGCATGACCTCAAGAGAGTGAGCCACCACACTAGCCACACAAAATGACAGTTCAGTACTGAAGTGGTTCCTCTGCACTGCTTCTGGAAGACAGAGAGGGCTTGGGAGTCCTGTCCTAACAGGGCACAGGCAGTCAGGAGCAGGGGTGTGGCTGACTAATTAGAAACATGAAGCCAGTTCACCTCCCCTCAAGCCCTGGCTCAGCAAGAGATCAATTTTGCCTTGAACAAAAGACCTTACAGACCAAAAATAAAGACACCAAACGTAAGCCCCATTACACTGACAGGTCAAAACTCTTAATCCCAGTGACCTCAGCTACTATTCAAATGAGCCATTGTGATGAAAATGTCCCTGGATTCAGTTTGTAAACCAAGAAGCAGACAACCACATGTTCCCTCTGGGCCATTCGTTAATGCATGGGGTCATTTTGGCTTCTCTGTTTCTAATTTTCATATTTCTCTACTTTGGTTCTCATTCTCTAAATAAATGCCTAACTCGGTCATTCTCCCTGAAGTCAGTTCCATGCCTAGCTGTGACTATAACGTTTGTATGTTGTTAAATGGCAGTTTCTTCAGGTGTCTTGATTTCAGTAAACTCAGGAAAGCATTATCAAATCAACTGGAAGAGACAGGGGTACCACCCCCCCCCATCCAACTCACTCCTCCTGTATATGACTGGCCCAGACTCTCGCAGGCATACACAGGACAGTATGTCTGTCATGAAAGAGCTTCCTAAGAAAACATTAGGGAGATGGTTATCAGAATGGAAATTAAGAAAAGTGACTCATCAAATGTCACAAAGGGACTACAATTTCCTAAGTCTTTAAAAGCTAAGACTTAGGATTTTTTTTTTTTTTTAAGAAAACATCTCTAGCCACTCTCCTTTACTCCTAAAATCACGATTGACCTTTAAATCCTGTGTCGTAACTTGATCTGACAATACCCACCATAAAGCTTAACAAAGTGTGTAATACAGTACTAACCCATTGTATTGGGCAAGTAACTTTCCAGAACTTTCCCAATCCTTCCAGGGAAGGGGAGAGATAATGTGCCCAACATTGGGAAGGGTTGAGTTCACCAGGCTCAACCCTTAAATAAAACACTTAAATAAAAGTAAAGTTAAGAATTTTTAACCTTTCTTTTATTATAAGCCATATTACCATTAACTGGAATGTTACTGAAAACACGTTTAGTTGACCAGCTCATAAAATACCAAGAGAAGGGGGAAAGTATGCCAATGACAAGTGAGGCTAAGAATGTGTAAAAACAGGATTTTAAATGTAGCTGATCATCTTGTAAAAAGAGGCCAAATACTGAAACAAAATTGCATGACTCTCCCTCTTCTCACCACCTCCCCCAGACCCCCCAAGCCCCGTTTGTTGAGTTGTGAAAGTTCCCCGGGCATTAACTAATTCCCAGATATGTCCTCCTGACATACCATTTTCGTATAAGGGCTTCAAGTGTGTTGCTTTGCTTAATGACGGATCCCAGTGCTTCTCAATCTTCTCCTCGTAACTAACTAGGCATCTGCCTATCCAAGGGGTCTTGAGATTCAGCCCAAAGTAAAAAAGCAGAAATTTCCTGGATACCTCATGTTTGTACATTCTTTTTTGTTTTTGAAACATACATCAATTGCATTCTATTCCATAATACATCCATTTCTTTTCATATAAGAGCAGTATGTTTGTGAATTCATGTGAATGATTCAGGATGCTGCACCAGGTCATTCTGTGCCCTTGTGTATCCATGGCACACAGAGTATCAATTTATACTCTCCTCTATTTCTGTAGAAATGCATCCAAATCTTTTTTTTTTTTTTTTTTTTTGTCCTTTTTGAGACCAGCCGCACCACGCTCAGCCAGTGAGCGCTGTGAGCGCACTGGTCATCCCTATATAGGATCCGAACCCGTGGCGGGAGCGCTGCTGTGCTCCCAGCGCCGCACTCTCCCAAGTGCGCCACAGGCTCGGCCCTGCACCCAAATCTTTAATTCCCTGTCTTTGTTGACCCACTTTAGATGCCCCCCTACAAAAAAAGGTAGAACTACAGAAATGTAGTTACACATACTTAATTATTTAAATGAAATTTAAGTTACTAGAAACATTTAGAGGAAAAAGAGTATTTCAGTTTTATTTTTTCCTCTGCCTTCCCCTCAATCCATCCACTATACTGTAATGGAATACAATAGCCAGAATTTTTGGTACTTCCTCAATGCCTTTCTTTGTGGCTAACGGGACCCTGCACCAAGTGGGAAGCCCGTCCCAAGTACTTTCGGGAGTTTAATTTCCCAACACCAGAGAAGAGGTGGCATCTGACCCCGAACTAGAAGGGATATCCATCTCCTTAGCCAAAGAGATTGGTTCAGGATTGGCATGTGATCAACCAAAGCCAACCAGAGAACTCCCCCAGCACCTCCGCCCCAGAGCATGTGAGAAAGATTCTCTCTTTTCCCTATATTATTACCACGTAGGATATAACTCTGAATAAGTCAGTGACCATCTTTGCCAATATGTAAAGGCCTTCTAAGATCCAAGCCAATTCATAGACAAAAGGTGCTGAAAAAGACTCAGAGAGGAAGAAAGACACAGAGACTTGTGGAGATAATGGCATAGACAGAGAAACATACATAAGGGAGAGAGCAAGACATGAACAATAAGAGAAAACAGTTCTGGTGACACCACTTTAACCCCTACATTCCACTCTACCTAAAGCCACAATACCCTTCAGAACTCCCAGGTATGTGAGGAAAAAAAATTCTTTTGGCATAAGATAGTTGAAGTTAGGTTCAATTATTTAAAACTGAGAGAATCACAATGCACTTTCCGAGATGAAAATATCGGCATTTTTTCCCAACTTCAAATACTCCAATGCTCCCTTATCAAATACTTAGAAGGGGGGCCGGCCCGGTGGCGCACTGGATAGGTGCGCCGCTTGGGAAGCGCGGCGGCGCTCCCGCCCGAGGGTTCGGATCCCACATACAGACCGGTTCCCACTCACTGGCTGAGCGAGGCGCGGGGGCAACACCGAGGGTTGCAATCCCGTTGCTGGTCCCCGGTCCGGTACGGGGGCAACACTGAGGGTTGCGATCCGTTGCCGAACACGGAAAAAGACAAAAAAGACAAAAAAAAAAAAAAATACTTAGAAGGAATCCAACTGCTTAGTGTAGCACCAAGGCCTTCTGCAATCCAGATCTCACCTCATGGGTCACGGGTGACTGACTGATGGATGAGCCTAGGTGTTGTGCACTACGTGTGAAGATGACGATTGGGAAGATACTACAAGTCCTGATAAAGCACATGCTCCCCTTTTCTCAATTTATTCCATCATTTATACTGATGGCTCCCCCTCTATATTCTCTCACCTACCCACTGTTGCCTGACCTGTTCCCCCTGCTTGGAGTGTCTCATGCTCATTGTCTGCCCAATGAATGTTCCTTCATCCTTCAGTCTCAGCTCCAGCAGATTCCCCCTTTAGAACTGTCCCCAATCCTTTCCCAGAGTTGCTCACTTCTTCCACCTTAACAACACTCTCAGAGCATGCACAGTACTCTAGTATTGTCCACAGGCTGCCTCCAAGTAGGAGCCCCTGCAGTCTACAACCTGTCCTGTTTATCTTTATATCACCAGCACCTAACTCAGTGCCTCATGCAGTAAATCTTATGTGCATATTTATTAAAGAAATGAAAGAATGAATCAGTGAAATTAACATATACTAGCCAGTGCTCATTCAATAAAGGGTAAGATGAGAAAGAGAATGGAATTAGTTGCCAGTTTGCTTCCTTCTACCTGGAATCTAGCCGAGGATCTCTATTACTCAAAATGATTTGGCCTCAAAGAAAAGTATCAAGAGGAATAAATTCATGGAACTAGAAATATTAAAACATTTTTTCCCTTCTACTATCCACACACAATCCTAGTATCTCCCCCTTGATTCTACTCATTTGGAAAAAAAACATTTTGTTCAGATGTTCATATGGGAGCTAAAGGTTAATACAAAAATAGAGAATCTTAAACTAAGGAAGGAGCAGACTTTCTGGAAGAGCACACTTTGATGTTGCTGGAGGCAACAGTGTCATCCTGGGTGCACTGGGATTTTTTCCACGTGGTCTCATCAGTGACCACTGCAGTCCCTAGCCTTTCAAGAAAACACACAGCCCTGGGGTTGTGAGGGGGCTGAGGACAGGGTGCTGTGTTTTCATAACCGGGAAGCAGGACGGCTGGTATATGAGCCTTGATTTGTGCACTCCACGTAAAGGCAATTGGAAGACATTCCAGGCCTTGATAAAACACATCTTCCCATGCTCTCAATTTACTTCACTGTTTCTACTCAACAGGTAGTTAATGTACGTGAGGATCACATGCAGCCATCTGCTTCCTGTGGACTGCCACACAGAAAGGCAGCATTAGGTTTGCCTACCAGAACTTCCCATTCAGTGTTGACTGTAATCAACACTCATATCCATTCTCTCCCTTTTTGGAAATTCCATTAGCCTTCAGATTGGTTCTAAAATGTCTGCTTTCCAAGTTGTCGCTCTTTGCTAAATGAGAAGGCATGGTTCTTCACGGCCAGTACCATCCTGCGCTCACCGCCTCCTTGTTTTCAGCGGTTGGGAATATGTCTATACTACACAAGGCTCTCACAGTTTCCATCTGAGAAGCAGGTAACAGGTCCCCACCCTGAGTCTGATAAAGAACTCCTTTCTACCCTCACTGCCGAAGGCTATGCACTGCAATCAGGCTTCTTCTGGAAAGAATAGTTTCCAGCAGCTGAAGGCAAAAGAATGATCAGTAAGATTAGTTAAGAAGCAGAAAACCAGGGCCTTCCATGTCAATAACATTATTAATATTTAAAGCATGTGGTAGATGAGAAATCTAAAAATCATCTTACACAGAGGGGGAAATGCTCAGGCAGCTGTAATGGAAACAAAAACACTCTAAGTGTGATAGGAAGCAGAAACTATTACCCTGCCATTACTCTTCTGAAGATTCTCCTTTCCCTATAATTATAACTAAGTTCAGGTTAATCTTCATTCTTCAAGAAGAGGTAACTTCCCCTATATGCTATTTACCTTTTTGCAGAAGATTCAAAAGGTTAAAATATATGGCTTAAGTTTTAAAGACATTTTCTTTTTGAAAAACAAAGGCAATTATAATGGTTAACTACAGGTTTGGGGGGAAATTCCTGATCTTTTGCCAAGATGTATCCATTTAACCTCACCCAGGGAAGAGTGTGGTATTCTAGACCCAAGTGCTGCCTTAATTGTCAAACTCCTAGAAAGAGAGCTCCAGCCCCACCCCACTCTCCAACTCTCCAAACCAGAGAGAGTTTGTTCTCTCTCTCTCTCTCTCTCTCTCTCTCTCTCTCTCTCTCTCTCTCTCTCTCTCTGTATATGTAAAGACAAATGTGCATTACTTTTCAATGCCAGAGAAAAGTCAATCCTTTCCCCCTCCCCTTTTCCCATTGCTATTCTGTTCTGGAAAGAGCACAAACAAACAAGGCTTGATTTCTCTGTTAATCATAGGAGAGGAAAATCTCAGTATCTGTACAGAACCAGTCTAACTGCTTTCACTGAATTCACTGGTCATTTTGGTCCAAGAAAATAAATCTACCCAATTTCCTGGTTGAGAAGACCAATTAAGTCCTTAAATTCTTAACAAAAAGGTCACCAAGGTAGGCCAGTGCAGACATGACTGAGACTAGAACACTGTTGCTATTTTTCTAAATTGCCAACTTGTGTGGCACACCATTGACAAGTTGCTTGTCTCTGGCTAATACAGTAGTCCCTCCACATGCACAGGATCCACTTTTGCAGATGCGACCAACCACGACTGAGAATATTTTAAAATAAATAACAATACAGCAATAAAAATAATACACAAAAAATACAGTATATCAACTATTTACATAGCATTAAAATTGTACTAGGCATTACAAGTAATCTAAAGATGATTTAAAGTGTACAGGAGGATGTACAAAGGTTACATGCATATACTTTGCCATTTTATATAAAGGACTTGAGCATCTGTGGATTTTGATATACACAGGGGTCCTGGAACCAATTCCCCGCAGATACCAAGGAATAACTATACTGTTTAACTCAGATAAATCCAATGTCCTTCATGGGTTTGTCCTCTTTCAGGCTTAGTGCAAGAAATGTACCTTTCAGATGCTTCTGCTCTGAATGCTGCATACTAAAGGAAAAATCCCAGGCAAAGAAGGTCTGTGAGATAGGTAGGCTGGGTTTATGAACAGTGAATAAAATCGGGCACTTATGAATACCCCATTCTTATTCATTTGCATTCATATCACTTCATGAACTTTCCTTCAGGGCAAAGGAGGAATTAAAAAGGAAGCAAAGAGAAGAGAAAGAAAATGGAAGGAGAGAAAAGAATAAAAGGACGGGTCCCATGAAGCCACTTGAGGGTAGAGGGATGCTGTATATGCACAGGAACACAGCCTGGTGAGGAATGAGAGAAGTCCCATTGTCTAGTCACAGAGATCCACGATAATACCTTGAGACAGGCTGCTTCCTCTGTGCTACTTCCTCTGCAGTGCCAGCAGTAATGCCAACACCAGCACCCAACAGTGGCAAGCACCATGTCAAATGAAATGGTGCCCATGACTGGGCTCAGTGCTGGGTCCTTGCACAGGATCAAAGCCGATGATGGAGATTTCACACTCTAGCACAGAGGACTTGGAAGAGACATGTCCCCAGAGAGTGCACTCTCAATTCCCATGACAAACAAAGACATCCAGGAATTTCTATTGGAATGCCATCATGAAATTTCTACAGTCACTGGCAAATGCCCATGAGTTTGCAATTAGAATACTTTGCCTTCAGTTTATGTCTGCTTCTTCAACACGTAAAATTGAACCCTATGTACATATTGCCGATTGCCTTAGTAAATAAAATATGAACATCTTATCAATGAGACACTGTCAGAAAATGAAAACTCCAGTATGGATGCTGAGATTGATTAGTTCATTCAGTTAGTCAGTCAATCAATAAATATTTAATGGACTTCCACTATGTGCTGGAAACTACATTGTGAATACAAGCAGGAACAAGACATAGCCTCTACCCTTGAGGAGCTTAAATGAGAATTTAATATGATGTTGGGTACAATATGGATTTTTTGGTAATGTATTATTGGACCATAAAGGAAGATTCAATGACTATCTGTGGGAGTTGGGGAAGTCTTCACAAAAGAAACAACATTTAATTTAGATCCTTAGGGATGAATACGCATTTTATAGGTAGAGAAAGAGGTACAGGTCATAATAAGCACACCATAAGTGAGCAATCAGTTGTATCACTTCCTAGTATATATTCATTTGTTACTGGGAAATCACCACCACTCTTATCTAAAAGCATGTTTTAAACTGAAAAGTTATAAATTTGCTCAAAGGATACTCAGTTCATTGGAATTTACCAAACTTGTTCCTTTCTATGGTTTTTACACAGTTCATGGAAGGCCCTGACCCATAACGATTTAGTAAGGTAAATGTTTTTCTCATTCTGGTTGCCATGTACTGTTTCCTTTAGTCATCTGTTATTTGGGGTTTCTTTAAACTGAACTGACTTTAATCTTTGGACTGTACATATGGCAACACGCGATTGTCAAAACTCTTTGATGTGAAACTAACAGATGTTGAGTTTAATTTTGTGGTATGTTGACAGAAGAGCTAAGAGAAGGCTCATGAAAGCAATTACCTTACCTGAAAAACTGAATTTTAACAATGATCAATGAGCCCAAGATGTGGTTAAGCTCAACCTTGTAAGAAATGAGCATATTACAAAATGAATACTCATACTATCTAGCTCTTGACCCAAATCACATTTATTGACCTATTGAAACTCAAGGCATTATTCAAGGTGAGTCAACTGGTACAGAAAACTTAATATTTTTATACAATTTAAAAAGCATTTATTAGGGTTGGAATAATGAAAAAGTTTTGGAAATAGTGGTGAGGGTTGCATAACATTTTGAATTTAATTAATTCCACTGAATTACACACTTTAAAATGGTTTAAATGGTAAATTTTATGTTACGTATACTTTACCACAATAAAAAAAAAATGCCTTATTGAAATATTTTCTATATTTAAAAAAACACTTATTGGATTATTTTCTTTATAAATCAGATACTCACATTCAAAGTCTATTATTCTTCCCATTCTCCTTGGAGAATATTTTAAGAGATCAAAGATTCTACGTAAAGCCTATTGCCTTTGCCTTGATTGAGTGTCCCCCCCAAAAACATGACCCTCACTGTGACAGCATTAAGAGGGTGGCAAATCCTGTTATGGTAATTGAAAGGTAGGGCCTTGAAGAGCTGATTAGATTGTAGGACCATGCCGTAGTGAATGGATTAAAAATGGTGGTCAGGGGCATGGTTCTGAGGGCTTTAAAAGGAGAGTGAATGGGAGGTTGATCTCTTGCTCTCTCTGCTCCGCCATTCTCACCACGTGACACCCTGCATTGCTATAGAGTCACCTCACCAAATGTGTTCCCTGGACACTGGACTTTCTAGCCTCAGAAACTGTAAGCAATAAATTGTTTTCTTTATAAGTTACCTAGTTCCATGTATTTTATTGTAAGCAACAGAAGCAGACTAATACAGCTTTATCCAGGCAAAATCATATGTGAAGTATTAACACTATAAGAAAACCTAGTCTATCTTAAAGAATTCTAGAAGACAATCCACAATATTTTCATAACTTTCTGTTAAATTAATGAGCTAACAGCATTATAACAGGCTATTCATTTGAGTATCTACTACTCTTCTATAGACATTCTGAAATGATTTCAATTCCTATAGCTTTTATGTATGACCAAAATTTGTGCATAGTTAAGTTGTTCTGACACTAACTAAATCTTATACAAGATTTGAATCAAGCTGTTGAAAGATTTAGAAACTGCAGTGATTTATGGTACAGACAGTAATACCAAACTGAAATGCGGACTGATGTCAACATGAGCTTCACAAATATGATTTATGGCCACAGAATCAGTTCTAAAAGAACATAAAAAGAAATGAGCAGGGCCGGCCCGGTGGCGCACTGCTACAGTGCGCCGCTGGGGAGCGCAGCGGCGCTCCCGCCGAGGGTTCGGATCCCACATACAGACCGGTTCCCACTCACTGGCTGAGCGAGGTGCGGGCGCAACACCGAGGGTTGCGATCCCGCTGCCGGTCCAGTCCGGTACGGGCGCAACACTGAGGGTTGCGATCCGTTGCTGGACATGAAAAAAGACAAAAAGAAAAAAAAAAAAGAAATGAGCAAATGTTCAGAGGGTGGACTATGCTGAACAGTTCATTTTAAGAGTTGGCACTTTGGGAAGGAGATGTAGAAGTTGAAATTGATTAAACTATTTCTAATACAATAGAGAAATAATCAACTCCACCTTAGAAATTCTAATCATACCCAAGGAAAAATGAGAGATATTTTAACCCAATATTACTTATTCATATGGCACAATTAGCATCAGATGAGATGTGACTGCATTGTACGAAGAGTAATTCCATATACCTCATCCCTATTTATAATAATGCTTTGCACTTAAGGAAATTATAACTTCTCATGTTAACTAAAGTATTTCTAAAAATGTATTTATGGTCTGGAAAGCAACCAAAACTTCCATTAAGAAGGCTATGTTTTTCCTATTAAGCAGATTTCATTTTTAAGCTCTTCAAGGATTTTCTCAATATTAAACTTGCTATATATACACTGGACAACTGAAAATGATGGAATTCAACACTTAATAGTAATGGACAAATAATATTAAAACTGATCTTTTCTCTCTACGATTATTCAGAGCATTAAAACACAGAAGGGAAAATAGAGATCCTGTGAGTGCTTCCATATGTGGAAATCACCACTAATTAACAGTCATTAAAAAAGAGAAGATTAACAAGAGAATTCCATACTGCAATTCAGAAGACAGGGATTTGGGACCCACACTATAAGCTGTGTGATTTTTAGAATACCCAACTCTCTCTGCTATCTCATAAGGTTGTTGGGGTGATCAACATATGAGAAAGCACGTGGTAAATGGAAAAGCACTGACACATCTAAGTTAATAAAAACTACCACCACCATTAGAAATTAGTCTGCAGTATTAGACATTAATCCAGTCATGCGCCTATTCTCCTGGATGACGTTATATTTTCCTTCTCTTTTCTCCTCAAACTTCTACCATTCTCTACTCAATCATCACTCTGTTGGTGACCTGTTTAATGACTTCACTGAGAAATCTGAAAAAAATTGGTAAGGAACTTCCATACACTTTCACCACCACCTCTATCTTCCGCCAGAATCTTGCCCAGACACTGTCTCCCTCCTGATATTAGAGAATGAACTGTCCATGTTCCTACAACAAGGCAACCTCTCCAAAAGATCACATCCCTTCCCATCTACTCAACAACACCATAGCAATTCCTTCTTCAGTATCATTTTTTTTCTCTCCACTAGGTCAGTACCAGCAGCAAACCAACATACTGCTGTTTCGCTCAACATACTGTTGATTTGAGCAAAAATCAAACCTAAGTACAACAAAATAGAGTCAGTTTGACTAAGTTCTCATACAAGGTTCCAGCCTATTTCTTTTCTTCTTTTTGCAGAAAAACTCTTCAAGAGTTCCTCTCCTTCCATTCTGTTTTGAACTCCCTCCACAAAAGCATCTGCCCCACATTCCACCCCAACAGTTCTCAAGGCCACCAGTGACCTCCAGGGTGTTGATTCCAATGGTCAGTTCTTGGTTGTCATCTTACTTGACCTATTCATAGCACTTGACACAACTGATTATACCTTCTTCATAACCTTTTCTCCAGTTGGCTTCTGGGACACCTCTCTGTCCAGGTTTTCCTTCTTTTTGAACGGTTGCTTTTTCTTACTTTCCTTTGCTATGTCCTCGTCACATCCCAGACTCGTAACACTGAGTGTCCCAAAGGTCAGTCCTTAAATTTCTTTCTATACCTTATTTTTCACTCATACCTTGCTGATCTCATCTGGGCTAATGGCTTTAAATACCATCTTAGAACCCTCCTGTGGCTCTGTTTCTCAACCAGAGTAAAACTCTCTGAGTAAGAGTCATTACAAAAGCCTCGAAGACACTATATCATTAAGCGCCATCACCTTCCAGACCCTGTCTCCTACCACTCTCCCTCAATCGCTCCACCACTTCCAATTTTCAAACTTGCCAACAAGCTCCTGCCTGGGGCATTTGTACTTGCTCCTTCCTCTGTCAGGAATGTTCTCTCCCTGGAGATCTATATGGTTTATTTCCTCACCTCCACCCAGTTTTTGTTCAAAGTCACCTTCTTGACAAAGCCTTCCTTACTTAAAAATGCAAATATCTCCCCAGTCCCCTGCCCTATTTCTAGGGAGTTCTCTATGGTACTTACTTTTTACCTTCTAATATACAGTATGATTTACTGTCTATCTCCCCCATGCTGCAGATATAAGCTTCTCAAGGGTAGGGATTCTGTTTGTTCACTGCTATATTCCTAAAACTCAGAATAGTGCCTGGCATGCTGCAGATTTTGCTTGCTAAATATTTGTTGAATTAATTAAATCACAGAATCACAGCTACTAGCCATAAGGATTTTAGATATCTAGTCAATTGCCTCATTCTGAGGTTCTAAAAAGCATGGCTGACATGGGACAGAGCTGAGCTCAGGGTAGGGATCCTTCCAGCCATGGCCTCTCATGAAACAAAGACACAGACCTGAAGCACAAATGAGTTCAGTCATGATCACGAGAATAAATTCCCCCACTGCTGATTTTAGTTGAATCTACTACAAGCAAATCCAGATTTTTTTTTTTTAAATATCAATTTGAAAAGGAAGATCTATTCCCCTTGCCCCTCCCAGGCACTGGGCATCCTTCGGTAAGTTTTTTTTTTTTTTTTTTTAATTCTCAAAATTCTGGTGGTTTACCAGTTTTGCCCATAAGGACCTGAGGCAGGTGTCGCCCAGGTCTCAGCAGTCTCTGGGAGGTCTCTGTTTCAACCATCTGCATCTTCCTCTCTGGCTCTGGTCCTCCAGCTCCCTCTGGCTCTCAATTTACAGTTACTCATCTGATACCAGCCACAGTCTGAATGACATACTTTCTGCTCAAGTTGAGGTAGACCCCATACCCCAGATGTATGCTCCTGCTCAAACCAATGCAAACTTCAATTTATAAAATGCCAAAGAATCCCTTAGAGGGCAGGTTTCAGTCAATTCACTGAATGAATATCTTCTTAAAAGAGCCCAAGATGATTATAGAAACATTTGCTAATTCTCAGCATCCTCACATAGAATCGCTCTCTATCAAATGTCAGTTAATTGCACAACCAGTACTTCTTGTGAATCTATATTCTGGGTAAGGCGCTTGGCTAAACTCTGTGGAGTAAACAAAGATGTGGGCACAAGATTTCTGGATGGAGCAGTAAGATGTATATTGCAAGACAAACCAACAACGCAAAGATAGGAGAGAAGTGCCCCAAAAAAGGATGGAGAGAGAGAGACTGAGGGATGCAGACCTGTGGGGCTGGTTAGAGAAGGTTTCATGTGGTAACTGCAGGGTGAGCTTAGGGGCTAGGTCACAGTAGGGTAAGAAACAAGGTGGCTAGCCTATGAAACACAAAGCAAATTGCCGAGTGCCAGACTCCTTTTCCAATTTCTGCAAACGCTCACTTAAAAGATCTGTGCAATGAAAATAACCACTTGTCAAAAACTTGACCACATCATGCCTTACAGATAAAAGGCATTCAAAAAGTACTTGTTAATAAATTAATGAATACTAGAATAAGTTAGAATATCGATGTTAGATCTGTGCAATGAAAATAACCACTTGTCAAAAACTTGACCACATCATGCCTTACAGATAATAGGCATTCAAAAAGTACTTGTTAATAAATTAATGAATACTAGAATAAGTTAGAATATCGATGTCAAATTGACTACCTAAAAACAAGAGAATTAAAGTGAAATAACAGGACAAATACTATTATTTGATCATACATTCTCCCTTGATTCTTACTATAAATTTAATATGGCTAGAAAAGTCATTCCTAAGAATGGGTAAAACTAGGCATCTCCAGCTTTAGGCAGGGTGCACAGAAAGAAGCACAGACAAAATGTAGACATGAATTATATCTCATCACTGGATTCCCAGGGTCCAGCCCCATGCCTGGAGCATGGGAGACACTTGGCACACTCATAATGCTTGAATGTGAGGCTGAGGGATGCTCCAGGGCAAGCAGAATGACAAAGCCAGCAAACAGAGATGATGATATGAAGACTGGAAGGATCAGAGGGGCCCTAACCATTTCCCTTGCTTTGCTTATTTATGCTCATGTTACTACCAGGCCTGTGAGAGCCACTGTGCCCTCGAGGTCAGAGCCCACATCTGGGAGAAGTGCTCTGGTCTCTTGCAGCATCCCTTAAAGTCCAATCAAGCAGCTCTTGTGCATGGTGCCTCTTCAACCTGGGACTTGCTCAGCAACTGTGGTTCTCTCAAGTCATTAAGCAAAGCAGGCAGATTTGTACATAGTCTCCTTGCACTAAAACCTGCCAACAGACCGAAGAGACCACATTATTCAGCACATTTCAAAAAGAAAGAAAAGAGAAAGGAAAAGAAAGTCATCTACTTGACCACAGAAGAACCACTTGCCTAATTCAAAGAACAGACTTTTCATCTCTCTGATTAGATGAAGTTCTAAATCAGGGGCCATCAATTTTCTTAGCAGCAATAGTCTAAAACCCAGTTAAGACAATTGAATTCTGTAGTGAGATAGCTCATATATGCAAAAGCATGCACAGCAAAATAATGATTTAATGCCATCTCCTGGCAACAGTGTGACAAAGGGGATAGGAAGGTACAGTGTTTGGGGACCGCACTGTGGACAGTTTGTATGAAACCAAGAGAGAAGAACATAACAAGCTTTGGACCACTCTATATTTAATTAAATGAATTTAGTCAGTACTGCACCTACCAAATGCCAGATTCTAAATTAGGGAACAGTAGCAATGGTTACACACTGGCTCTGCTGTCAGTTCTGAGGATTTCAAATCTCAGTTCTACTTCTTATGAGCTGTGTGACCTTGGATTAAGTTGCTTATCCCAAATGAGACATTGCATATAAAGCCAGCAGAAGAGTGGGTAGGACACAGTGAGTACTCAGTAATATATTATTAGACCTTTTACATATGTATGGCGTCTAATGATAATAATGCATTTGAACACTACATTACAAAAATACAATTAATTGCATTTAATTTTCACAACAACCCTGCAGTTATTATTAGTAGCATTTTACAGATGGCGATTTAAGCCTTTGTTCTTTAGCCCCTCCTGTAGAACACCCAGGCAGTGGTTTTTCCAGACTAGAAGTTCCCCACCTACTGAGCAGAGTTCAGAAGGCAATGGAGAAAAAGTGCTGGGGTTGGTGTGGGGCGGGTGAGGATCATTATCTCTATTTATTTTGATTATATTCAGATAAAATGCAGGGTGTACAGACAGATAAGCATAGTGTGAGTTAACAACCAGAAAGCTTGTCCTCATCGCCAAGTTAGAGAGAGCTGTTTGTTTCCTCCTGCTTTTACATTGCGAATCTGGAGAATTTATCTGTAGGGCTGTTTTCCCAGGGCCTCCAAAACAGACCCAGGGCAAACCGCACATCCCAGGCTTGACAGTGTTCAACGCCAGCTTCTGTTGTTCCAGTTCTGAGGCGGTTTCCATGCCAGCGCGCAGCACTTTAGTGTTTTTACAGCTCTGTCCCAGGACACATTTGTTTAGGTGCGCTCACTATCTCCAGTTCAGCTGCTGCCTTTCAGGCTAAAATAACATTTGGCTTATGTACTAAGAAAATGCTGTTATTGTAATTTTGCAGTGGTAGCGTTTTTGGAACTAGACGCCCCTTTCTCTCTGCTTTGCATATTTATGGCATTGTGCTCATTAGTCATATCCTGTATGACTCTCTCAGTATCTCAGTCCTCGGGCTTCTCTTCATCCCAGCTACGCTGTCTTGGGGGTATCCAAATCCCCCCTTCCACCTGCCAAGCCCAGTTCCTTTCCAAAGCAGTAATAGTAATGACAATAACAAACAGCAATAATATCAACAATACAGTCCCTTCATAGCACATGGAAGGGAATTTCAAATGTCTTGGTAACAGTTACAGCAATGGGCCCACAAGAACGAGTGGTAGAAGACGAAGGGAAACAGACAGGAGACCAAAAGCAAATGGCAGGAGAACTCCAAACATTTTCCTGATTCTGTTTAGAAAAAATGCTTTCTCAATCTTGTTTTTGATCATCAGAATCCCAGCCAGGGTCAAAGAACATATATGAATTTTCTGAGGTTTATTTTCATCACGCTAAGACAGCGGGCAATACCACATCTATTGCAGGTGATCAGTAAACATCATCATCATGAACTGTCCTTCAGAGGAAAAGAAACCTTTTATTCAAGTGTATGCCCACTCACACCCATGTCTACTCCAACAGCTCCATGATTCAGCCTCATCAACTCCCAGATCAATCTGGTTTGATACCACCTGTATGTGAAAAATCACAGTGCCAAATGGATGGGCACTTACTTATAGGGTTCTCTCACCCTGATGAAATATCTTCAAGCCCCAGTTTGGCTACCTCCAAAATAAATCCATCATCAACTCCCAGATCAATCTGGTTTGATACCACCTGTATGTGAAAAATCACAGTGCCAAACGGATGGGCACTTACTTATAGGGTTCTCTCACCCTGATGAAATATCTTCAAGCCCCAGTTTGGCTACCTCCAAAATAAATCCGCTCATACCCCCACCCCCATCCAAGAAAGATACACAAAGTCCCTGTGATACTACCACAAAGTAAACCCTGAGGTCTATGAAACAGCTCTTCTGATGAGTCATGGACAATCCCCCAAGTCTCTCTAGATCCTTGGAGATTCAAGTTCACCTAGACCAGACTGGACGTCCAACCTCCGCTGAGACCCTGACTTACTGCCAAAACCAAGTAAACTCTGCAAATAGTGGGAGTGAGGTAGTTTCCTTCATTACTTTCTCTCCTGGTCATCCCAACACATTTCTTTACAAGCAAAAAACAAACAAACAAAAAAAACCCTATTATTTCCTCTTAATTTTATTATAATATAATATTGTATAAATATGACTATGTTAACCATTTATAGTAAAAAGTTTAATAGATGACACCTTCCTTTTAAGCAGGATGTTAACTCTCCCCTTTGACACCACTATTAGAGAAGCTCACTAAAGATTTGACCTTCCAGTTCTCCACAGAACCACCAAAGTGGAACAAGAATAAGAAATTTAATACAGATCATTTAGCTTAAGAGTCTGAAATTCTGAAAGAAAACAAGGGCAAGGAGATTGTCAGGGATGGATTTTCTTTCCAGTGTGACATTACTTGAGTGTATTAATACCACTTGGGCACCCACTACTAGCTGGGCTCTATCTAGGCAATACTCAAATCACTGCCTTCGTTCCCAGGATCATGCAGCACTCAGGATCCAGCAACTAGTGTCACTACAACTCTCCAGGATGTAAGAAAGTTGTACATCTACTCTACTTTTTGATGTCGACCAACATCAAATTGACATCGAATACTTATTGACAAAAGCAATAAAATGCATCAATTTACAAAACTTTCTACACTGAAGACTGAGCATAATTTTGAGATTTTTTTCCATTTTGTTTTTTGTTCTTTCCTTTTTTCTTCAATCTATATATTTAAGTCAACAAAACAGTATGTTTGACCTCTAAAATAATGTGACATGAGCATTCCTTGCCTTGGTTTCTTTCTGTTATCAGGATTTCTGGAATAGGTTTCAGAAAAGATGCTGGCCATTTAGCCTAGGGGGATACTTAGCCTCAATATCAACTAGAAAAATTCTAAATTTCCCAATAAGTTCCCTCAATACTCTGCCCCTTAAAGCAACATGAATCAAGTATCATACAGGTCATTCCTGCATAGAGACAGGAATAGATCATAAAATGACCTCTTTAAAAATCCTAATGAGTAAATATAAAGACTTGAAAATAATTTCCCACAACATTTTCTAAATCCAATTTCTTTCACTAACACACCTGAAAAAACTAGTACCCCAATTAATCCCTTTTCCATTGCACTATAGAATTAAACTTCAATTTAAATGTTGTTATACAATTAAATGTTACATAAAGGATTGATGTTTTGAATACACAGCTAAAGCAATAAATATGCCACAGGAACAAAAAATACATCTTAGCCTCACTCCAGTGTGGCTTCTACCACCACACCCGCACATAAGCCATCCTTGCTGAAGGGACCAATGGCCTCCATGCTATTATATCCAACTGAGGATTTCAGTCCTCAACTTACTTCACTCCTCAGTGGCGTTCACCACCACTGACCGCTCTATTTCTTACAACACTCTTACTTGGAGCTGGGACAGTGCAGCCTCTTTGCTGTCTTTCTACTTCCCTTGCACTCCTTTTCAGCCTCCTATTTTGACTCCTCCCCTATCTGACCTGTAAATGTGGCAATTTCTCAGGGCACAGTCCTCAAATCCCTTTTCTTACGGCCCCATGCTCTCTCCCAAAGTGATCTCATGCATTCCCATTGCCTTAAGTACCATGCCAGCAGCTCCCAAATTTATAACTTCAGCCCAGATCTATTTTCTGACTCTAGACTCATTTATTTAATTACCTATTCTTCATCTCTAAGGATGGCTCACTGGTATTGAGACTTAGCATGTCTCCAGCTGAATTCTTGTTCTCCAGGCAATGCCCTTCCATCCATAGGATTGATCCTGTGGATTCAACACCTCCTTCTCCCATACCCCACACATCCCTCTGTCCCCATCTGTCCCCACTCCTGCTCAAATGCAAGGGCCTGCTGTCTCTGTCAGGACCACTGCATCAGCCTCAGTGGTCACTCTTGTCCCCTCCCATCCTCTCTCCAGCAACAACCAGAGAGAGTTCTCAAAGTGCAAACCTGATCATGTAACTCCCTACACAAATCTTAACACCCTCCAAAGGATTACACAGAGGACCTATAATGAAGCTTGTAATCTTGGGAAATGATGGTATGAACTCCCAATTGAGGATATTTTTTGTTCTTTTTCACTGATGGAAAGCTCTGTGAGTTTTCACATTTCTATTCCCCTGTGTAATTCCCACTCAGAGCAAGATAGAGCCATTTCCTGCATTCTGCAAAGTTCATGTCCCTGCCCCATCCTCACCCTCTTCAGAGGTAAACAATATTCTGGCCTTTATTATAATGAATTAGTTTTGTCTGTTCTTGACCATCATATACAGTAGTCCCCCCTTTTATCTGGAGAATACATCCCAAGACCCCCAGTGGATGCTTGAAACCCCAGATGGTACCGAACCCAATTACCAATCGAATACATGTTTCTGTTCACATCTTCTACCCACAAATTTAATGCCTTTTCCATCTGAACTAAGCACATATCATGCACTGTGGCCTTAAACTTTTGCACTTTGAGGTGTGACTGCAAAACTAACATGAATTTCTCTTTCCTTCTTCACAATTTCACAGATAGAAGATTGGTTCCTACTGCAGATATTAGCAACCTCGATATACTTTTTTTATTTCCTTAGTAAGTTAAGATACAGCTTCTCTCTGGCATATCCGAATTGCCAGCATCACCATTCTTGTGCTTGGGGCCACTGTGAAGTAAAGTAAGGGTTACTTTAACACAAGCACTGTGGTACGACAACTGTCGATCTGATAACTAACATGACTACTAGGTGACTAGAAGGCAGGTAGTATATCCAGTGTGAATTCACTAGACAAAGGGACAACTCACGTCCTAGGCAGGATGAAACGGGACAGCACAAGACTTTATCACCCTACTCACAATGGTGCACAATTTAAATCTTATAAATTGTCTATTTTTGGCATTTTCCATTTAATATTTTCAGACTGGTTGACAATAGGTAACTGAAATCACGACAAGTGAAACTGGGTATGGGAGGACTACTGTACATTGGTTCATAGAGATAAATACATTTTTAAACTAAACCAAACTCTGTAAAGGCTACTTCAAGTTAATGATTAGACCAGCTTTAAGACAGTGACATCCTGGAGTCACCTGAATTCAGGTGTTCAGTTCTAGTGTCTCAGCTCCCAAGATTTTGTTACTTAACAAGTGAGAATGAAATGCACGTAGCACTCCAGATTAAGCTGTCCCCATGAATTGTCCCTCAGTATTCAAGACAACACAGGAATTACTACTTTTACTCATGGGCTTTGAACCCATCTGGGTAACTAATCTGCTAAAGAAATTTAGTCAAAGAGAGTATTCTTTTGATTCAAACAGAGACTTCAAAGTGACAAAAATGTGATAGCATGAGCAAAGTGTGTGGTTACAGTCTTAACAGAGGAATGGGGCTTCATCAGGTTTAAGGTCTTACCAAGAGAGTTGTATTACAGGTATTAGGAATTAATGAGAGTGGGACAGCTTAAAGCCTGAGAAAGCCCCACCTGCACTGACTAAACACCATTATTTCACCCTGGAGGAAGGCTATCAAATATGTATTTCCAAGACTCAGTTCCTGATTTTGTCCCCCTATCCAGAACAAGGGCCTAGTCCAATAAACAGCCCAGGGAAGCCAAGGCCCTGGAAATGCATCAGCCCTTCATGAGAGCTTATTCCGCCACCTGATGTCCAAAGAGATGTCTCCCCAGGGTTTGGAATGTCTTAGCCTCTGTAAAGGGGCAAAAGAAGAGGCCTAGGCACTTGTTTTTGCTCCCTTGATAGTCAAATACCCCTCCCTGGGATCAAGAAGAGAAATTCTAGACCTACAATTAGGATTGACTAGAAGTATTTTGGAAACTTCAGCAAAGTCTAGAAGATGACAAAACCATTCTCACTGAGCATTAAGTTTCAACATATGAATTATGGGAGGACAATTCAGACCATAGTATTCTACAACTGTGTCTTGCTAGGGCTAGGGCCCACAGATCCTTCAAATCCGTTGTACAGACTGGGTCAGAAACCCCTCACCTGCAGGTCCATGAGCTAGGTAATAGGAAAAAGATCCTCAGAGTCATGGGTAAAAATTAATAGGCTTTATCCAGATGCAAGCTCAGGTAGCTAGCAGCAGCCACCCTAGTGGCCTCCGAGGGCATCCTGAGGGCATGATGGATCAGAGCCATTCATCCTTTATACTTAAGTCCAATAACCCAGAACACCTGGGTGCAAGTCAGACAACCCAGGAACACCTGGGTGCCCACGTGCATCCACAGACAATAGCCAAGGAACACGTGGGCACACATGCACAGTTATCATTTACATCAAGTGCTCAGAAAGATCCCAAACCCCCTTCCCACAAGGTCAAGAGATCCTAACCATTTACTTTTAATTTTCCCTACACCCTGGCCCACCCAAATTCATGTTACTCACACATGTGAAATACATTCATTCCATCCTAATAGCTTCAAAAGTATTAACTTGTTCCAGGACCAACTCAAAATTCTCAAGTCCAGAGTCTCATCTAAATATCATCTAATCTGATGTGGATGAGACTCAAGGTACAATTTATCTTGAGGCAAACACCCCTCTAGCTGTGAGCCTGTGCAATCAGACAAGTTATGTGCTTCCAAAATACAACAGGAGGACAGGCGCAGGACAGACATTCCCACTCCAAAGAGGAGAAATAGGAAGAAAGAGGTAATAGGTATCAAGGAAGTGTATAAACCCCAACAGGGAAAAAAACAATCTTAAGGCTGGAGAATCATTTTCTTTTACTCCATATCCTGCTTTCTGTACTCACTGGGGTGGGAGTTGGGTCCTCAAGTCTCCTGTCAGCCCTGCCCCCATGGCTTTGCTAGGCACTGCTGTCAAGTAAGGCAATTCATACTTAAGGCCAAAATGTTTCATTACTTTAGTTATACTAAATTTCCATTTGTATTGTCAGGGCTAGGGCTCAAACCTTTCAAACCCGTTGTACAGACTAGGTCACCAGACCCCTCACAAACAGGTCCACACTAGGTAATTGGGAAAGATCCCAGGAGCCATTGGCAGACAGCGTGAGCTCAATCCTCAGCAACAGCAGCTTACAGGTCCAGCAGCTTATATATAGGTCTGTCTGGTGGTGGCAGCAGCCTCTCAGAGGGTCCCAGGGGCCCTGGCAGTAACGGCTTGCAGCAACAGCCTCCAGCAGTAGCAGCATCCCGGGGTGGGGGGCGCTGTGGATCAGAGCCACCCGTCCTTTATATTTAAGTCCATAACCCAGGACTCCTGGCCGCACGTGTGCAATTACACTGGACAATAACCAAGGAACACCTGGGTGCATGTGCATATTTACATCAAATGCTCAGCAAGATTCTGAACATTTTGGGGGGCCCTGACCATTTTCCTATATTTTCCCAACAACCACCAACATGGCACATCTCACAGGTTTGAGTCTCATACCTGTGGGCTCTCCCAGACTGGAGTTGCATGCTGGAGGCTCTACAGTTCTGGGATCTTGGGGCAGTCCTGCCCCCATGACTCCATTAGGCATTGCCCTTGTGGAGCTCTCTGTGGTGGCCCCACCCCTGTGTAAGTTCTCTGCCTAAGTGCCAAGGCTCTCCTTTGATATCTAGGTGGAGACAGCCATGCCTCCATAGCTCTTGCACTCTGCACACCTACAGAGAGCACCATATGGACACAGCCAAAATTTGCCACCTGTACTTCCTAGAGATGCAGCCCAAGCTGCACCTGGGCCCACCTGAGCCACAGCTGGGGCAACTGAGGAGTACTGCACTCAAATTCAGAGAGGAGAGACTTGAGGCAGCAAATGCTGATGTCCCAAGGACACCAGAGGCCCCTCTTTTGATCTAGTTCTGTCCTCTAGGCCTTGGCACTATGGGCCTATGATGAGAGGGTCGGCTCCAACAATCTCTGAAATGCCTTCAGGGTCATTCTTCCACTGTCTTGATAAGTAGCATCTGGCTTCCTTCTACCCATACTAATCTCAAATTAGTCACTTTGTCACAGCCTTAGTGTTCTCTCCTAAACAGGATTTTACAACCTGGACAGGCTGAGAATTTTCCAAATCTTCT